>NC_056728.1:1789195370-1789332780 GCF_019279795.1 Protopterus annectens | reverse complement strand
GGTCAGAGCAATCAGTAAAAGTCTTCCATGTTAAGAACCTTAAGTCTTCCAGGTTAGCTGGTTCAAATGGAGCAAGTGTTCTTTTTATGCCAGAGAAGCCAAGATCCCAAGGAGGGACTACCAATGGATTGGTTTAGAGCCACCCTGGATACCACTTTAGGCATTAAGGAAGGGTTAGTCCTGAGGGAAACCTTGTCAGCATGGAAAATAATGAAGGGTTCCACTGCCATAAGTGCTTGAAGCTCAGACACTCTTCTGGCTGAAGTGATGGCCAGAAGCAATGCCGTTTCCCCAAGAGAGGAATTTTAACTCTGCTGACACTACAGGTTCAAAAGGGGGGGGAGCTTTTCCAGTACAAGGTTAAGGTCCTAAGCAGTGATGGGTGCTCTCCTTTGCGGCCGTAAGTTGTTTGCCCCTCTCAGGAGCTGTTTGATAAGTGGGTGTAAGAAGAGAGGTGGCTTAGTGTTGTGATGAGCTGAATGGCTGAGGCATGTATCTTGATGGAGGAAAAGGACAGGCCTTTGTGGATTAGATCTGCTAAGTAATCCAGGATTAGAGGGAGGGAGGGCAGAGTAGCGTCCTCTCCTTTAGATTGAATCCAGGAGCAGTACCTTTTCCAGTTAGCATAGGATGTTCATATACTGGGTCTTCTGGCTTCAAGCACAACGTCCAGCACCCATTTGCTTAGGGTCACTGGGGGAGAATTCAAGGAATAAGCCAGGCTGCAAGATTTAGGGTTTCCAGTTGCTGATGCAAAATCTTTCCCCTCCTGCTGAGAGCAGGGTTGGGCTCTGGTGTAGGTGCCAGGGTGGCACCGGTGACAGGCTGCACAGGAGTTGGTACCAGTGCTGGTGTGGCCAGTCTGGGGCAAATCAGAATTGTCCTTTATCTGTCCATCTTGAGTAATAGGTTCATAGGTTCATACTAGGCTATCTGCCCTAGGGCATTTATAAGCCTAGCCAGAATGTGTTTGGCTTTCGCCACCCATTTTAAATTTATTTTGCTATGCCCTTTTTCGAGGTTAGTATACTGTGCCTCTGTCTAACAGTGACACAGAAGTGATACCCGGTAAAACTCTACGATCTCCCATCCACTCATCAAGATTCCTCTTGAAGAGGGTCAATGAGGGACTCTGCCTAACCTGGACTGGGATTTTATTCCAGAGTGAAGGGAGCCTCTGGGTTATGAATCTGTCCCTCCAGCATGTCCTATTTATTTCAGTGCTGAGGTTCAAGTCTCTCGAATTCCTTTCTTGGTGGTCTGATGGGCAGGGCCCCTTTCAGGAATAATTTAACATCTAGCCTGGCTAGCAGAAGGGGCTCTAGTGGTAAGCAGGCAGAGACCGCAGATAGGTGGACTTTCACTGAAGAGTATGAAAGGCCAGCCTTAAGTTCACACAACACTAAAAACTGGGGGGTATCCACCTGAAAGGGATCCCTGTGCCTATGGAGACAGGACTTGGGAGAAATGTTCCCATTTTGACACGTAGGATTTCCTTGTAGTTTGTTTCCTAGCCTCCCTCAGGACTGAAAACGCATCCTCAGAGTAGTGGCATCTGAAGGGAATTAAAGGTTAGTCACCCAGAGTGTTACACCTAACATCTGTAGGTAAGGGTGAATGAGAGATCCCTTCTGTTGTGCGAGTAGGTCCACCTTGTGGGGCAGCTTGTAGTGATTGCCCTTGGCTAGTGAGTAGTTGTAGGGGGAACCACTGCTGCCTTAGCTAATAGGGAGTCACCAGCAAGATTTTTGATTTGTCCTTCCTGATCTTCAGGAAGACTTTCTGAATGAGAGGGAATGGTGGAAATACATATAGAAACTGCGCCTTCCATGACAGGGAAGAGTGGAAATGCATATAGAAACTGCCCCTTCCATGGACTGCTGAAAGCATCTACCCTCCAGGCAAGTGAGGAGTGATGTTTGGTTCAGAATTTCTTCAATTGTGTGTTCTGGCTGGAGGCACACAAATCTACCAGAGGTATGCCCCACTGGTGGACAATGTCTAGAAAAAAATGTCCCTGTTCAGCATCCACTCATGCTGAGAACATCCGCTCATTGATTGTCCTGGGAAGGAATGTATGCTGCCTGCAGGGATAAGTTGTTTCTGGAGGCAAGACCCCAAATTTGGATCGTTAGGCTTGGTCCCTTGTTTGTTGATGTACCACATGACTGTGGTATAGTCTGTGAAGATTTGAAGGGGGCCTGACTGCAGGATTGGGAGAAAGGCTTTCTGGACCAAAATGACTGCTGTAATTTCCCTCACATTGACACGTTTCTTTTGAAGGGTAGGATGCCAAGTCTCCTGTACAATGAAGCCCTTCATGGTAGCCACCCCACCCTAGGTCTGATGCATCTGTATATACATGTTATTGGGTTGGGGGTTGAAGTAGAAGGCCTGGGTTCATTTGTATTTGTTGAATCCACCAGCCTAGTTCTGCTTTGAGGCAGGGCAAGAGTGTAATCTGAAACTCTAGAGGGTGTTTGTGTTGAAACTACACATTCAAGTACCACTGCAGTTTTCACATATGCATTCTGGCCAAAGGCAGCATATGGAGGACAGCTGCCATCAGCCCTAGGACCCATAATAATGATATTGCAGATATCTGCTGTACCTGCATTAGGTCTTGGAAGTGGGTACACAGGGAGAGAACTTTGTCCTGAGGGAGGAATACCCACATCAGGTCTGTTCTGAACCTGCAGCCCAGAAAGATTTTGGCCTGTTGAAGGATTAGGGATGATCCTGGAATGCGGAGGGTGAACCCCAGGCTCTGAAGCAGGGAAATGGTGAACTGCAGATGAGTGTCCTCTTTCTGCTAGAATGAGGATGTCGTCTAGGGGGGATAAATTTGAACACCTTTGGTTCTGCAATGGAGCTAACCATTTTGTGAATACTTTGGGTGCAGTAGATAAACCAAAGGGTAAGGCTGTAAATTTAAAGTGTGAACAGGGTCCAGTGAAATGTAAGTATTTTCTGTGGGAGGGTTTTATTGGGATATTGAGGTAGACCTCCCTCAGATAGTGTGTGTCCATAAAGGCCTGAGTTGGCAATAGTGGAAGAAGGGTTTGCAGGGATAACATACTGAATGATGGAACTTTTAGGAATATGTTTAGAAGGGATAGATCCAGTATTGACCTCCAAGGGCCATCTTTTTTTGGGGACAAGAAATAACCTTGAGTAAAAGCCTTTTCCTTCCTGTCCTGGAGGAACAGTTCGATAGTTCAGAGGTTCAGAAGGTCCTGTAGGACCTGAGGAATAAAATGTAGTTTATTTGGGGTGGGGGGTGGAATGATCCTTGTAAAGGGCTTTTCCTTCCAAGAGAACATCCCTCATACTACTGCCAGAACCCAACAGTCTGAGGTGATAGTTCCCCAAAGGGGGAGGCAGTGGGAAAGGCAGGCTGACAAGGCAGTCACGCATTGTTGGAGCCATTTCTGTTATTAAAGGGCAGTCTCCAAATAGGCTGTGATGCTGCTGGTCTGGAGGTGATCTGCCTCCTGGATCCTTTCCTATGCCTGGAAGAGGATGGAAAAGCAGAGAAGGGTGTTCTCCTGACAAAAGTAGTCTTAGCAGGGTAATTTCGGTAATATTTAGGAATGGGAAACACCAGCAGATGCTTGATGTCTTGAAGCTCTTTACTTTTCTCCTGAAGGCTTTTACCAAACAGGAGGTTGTGTTCTAGAGGGGCATCTAAAAAGTTTTGGCTCAAAATCCTCTGATGAGGTTGAAAGCATAGCCATGAATATCTGCGTATATTGATGGAGTGGACCTTGCAGAGGCCTCCTGCTGCATCCTAACTATATCTAATAGAATGTCTGGCCACTTGAGAAGCCAGGGACAGTTTTGATGCCATCTCTGTCTTGCTAGGGCAGTCAGGTATGGATGTCAGCAGAGTAGAAGCTTGGGATAAAAGGTCCATAGCATATTTTATTAAAATAGGTTTGGTAGTTGATAGCTCTGAAGGCTAGGGTGGAAGAGGTATGTCTACTGCTTGTCAGGGGATACAGCAATCACTGCTGTGTCTGCCAGGGGTGGTTTTACCAGGAATTTTTGTTCATCTGGTACTTTATACAAACGGTCAGGCCTCTTAGGGGCAGAAGGTTGAGAGTCCAGGTTTTTAGATGCTGCAGAGAATGCATCAAGGTAGGCAGGAATAACTAATGGGATGGCTGAAGGGGAGGAGGATTTCACTTGAAGCAACTCTAAGTATGTTTTGAGTTTATTTGGGAGGTGTCCTATTTAAAGCATTCTTTCATTTTTGTGATGGTCTCCCAAAGGTGATATCCTCTGGAGGAGAGTCCCCTTCTATGGATTTATCAGGGGAATAATATTCTAGTGGGGAGGCAATTTGAGATAAGTAATGGATTCATCTGAAGATGAATAGTTAACCTCCTGTTCTCCCCCTTCATGAGCAGTGGGAAGGAGGGAAGCAGCTGAGGCAGGCCTAGGACTGAGAACAGGAATGGTGGTGAGGGACGAGGCCATGGGCCTAAGGGTCATAAAGGCCTGCATCAAGGAGTTGGTCAAAGAGTGCCAGCCTGGAACTCTCTCTGTGGGTGGAGGTAGGTGCTTAGTTTTCCACTTCCTTTTCAAAGGAGTAGTCTTAGGAGAAGGCCTGGTTTCAGGGGCCTGAATAAGAGTTGGGGCAATGGCATCCCAGTCGGTCTGGCATTGTCTGGTTCCCCCTCAACATCAGTAGGGACAGACATCTGAGCTGTCTCATTGGACGTGCTGGCCATAACTTCCAAAGCAGCTTCCTTGAGGGGAGTCACCAAAGTAGAACGCCCTAACAGATGTCCCTCAACTCCTAACTCGGAAGCTGGCAGGACGTCCGATGGCGAAGAGGCAGAAATACTAGGCCTTGGAATCTTGGCCTTTTTCTGTGGTGGTTCTGCCAGGGCGGCCAACTCAGGATCAATCCTGAGCGCTATCTTATAGATTTAGGGCAGCCAGGCGGCTTTAGATGGCTTGGGTACAATGGATTCACAAATAGGGCAAGAGGTATGGTAGTGTTCTTGGCCTAGGCAGAAAACAATGGTCATATGTACCCTTATGCGTTATCTGGCACCCGCATCAGCATTTACCCTTCTTAGCGGACACTGGCCAATGGTTGGGTACAGCAAACCAAGCTCAAGCAAGAATTTAAAACAAAATCCCCAATGGGGTGCTTAACTTTAGACGTTTTCAAAGTAGAAGATCGAAGCGATCGATGTGACTGTCGACTGCGGCTGAAAAGTTCTGAGGTCTGCGCGTGCAGACATCACATTTATGGTCCTTGGTTTATGGCCCTACGTGCGACATCCCATGCACCTACTGCAACTAGGCTTAAGCTTTTGTATAGGAGCAGGAGTTCAGGTCGCCTGAGGCAAGGAATCCCCCACTAAGAATACTGCAACATAGGAATAAGACATCTGATAAGGTCATTTGATAAGGCCATCTGTCTTTGAATCACACTAAAACACCAGAAGTCAGGATGAATAGGGCTGTGATAAGCATCTCAAGTCTAGTAGTGCCAGGAAACATGAAAGAGGAAGAGGTGACAGACTGGATAGTGTATTGGGAAAAATCACAAAACAGGTTTGGGGGGGGGGTCCAGAACTGGGTCTCCAAAAATTCTCAATTCAGCACTACGAACATCCTTGAATAAACACCTTTACCCCACCTGGGAAGGAGGAACTGGTCCTCTCAATTCCTTGTGTGATGAAGAACCAGCAGAAACTGTCTGATCTGGAGAATGAGTAAACCCCTCTGGAAAGGAGGAATTTCCTCCCACTACCATCTGTAACCCAGATGAACAATTTTCAGAACCCTTTAGTTTGAGACTGAAGAAATTGAGATTCAGATTTTCTGGAAGAAAAAAGGAGACCAGGGAGGGAGGGGTTCCAAAAGTCTCCAACAGTCATTCTGACCTGTTGGACTGTCCTTAGTTTTGAGAGATCAGAGACTTTTTAGAACCCCCTTGACATTTCTTAAAAGTCAGTTTACCTTATTTTGTTAAGCTCATTTACTTGTTTTTTTTTGCCAAACCTGTGAGATAGAAAATCCATTGGAAAATTTGGAAAAGAGTGTTGAAAAATATTAATATTTCCCTGGATCAGCTTCCCCCTTTCTTCACACTTTGAACACCTCAGCAGTACAGGGGCCATTTGAAATCTCACTCATCTTGGCAGTTCTTAGAATACAACAGTGCAAACCTCCTCAAAATAGAACCAGTGGCCATAGTCCTGGAAGCAGTATCAAGACGTACGTACACACACTAAACAATGAGCAATAACTACTGCAACAGAACAAATATATTTCCTCAAAAGAAGCTGTATATAAAACATTCTCCATACTTTCACAATCTGTCAGAACAGACATATGAACCCAACTAATCAAAATTCTGAAAATCAAAGTTGTAGAAGTACACGTTTCCTAATCCTTACAAATTTCCCCATCCTTATCAGAAAAGATAGGATTGGAATTAAGTGTTTAGCAGCAGGATTAAAGCTATAGTTGCTGGTCCAGGTTTGGAAGACAAAAAGAAAAAAAATGATTAACTTTATACACATACTATCTGCCTTTTTGGGGACTGCTGACTGTCACAAAAACTGCAGATAGGAACACATCCTCCAGAGTTGACAGAACTGAAGGAATGAGTACAGGTTCTGGAAATTCCTTCTGTAACAGCTTACAGAACTTTGAGGGAGTGAGAAAAGTACAGTTGTGTACACTTACCATAAATGTAGATGTTAAGAGTGTATTCACTGTTGCAGTAGGGCTACCTCAACCTCTACAGCATTTCTCAGGTGAGTTCCTACCAGGGACATCCTGGAAGCTGCAACCTGGAGTTCTGTACACACCTTCACCAAGCATTACCACTTACCTATCTTTTCTAAATCCAGAGCTGGATTTGCAACAGCAGTCTTACAAGGCCTGTTAGTTGGCCTTAACACTTCTTGACTGCCTCCACACCTCCTCAGCTTTGGGAATCTACCCAAGTGTGATGACTACAACAGTGAAACATGAAGAACATAGTACAGTTGTGTACACTTACCATAAATGTAGATGTTAGAATGTATTCACTGTTGCAGTCTTGGTTACCCTCCCTCCAGCTTTTTCTATACTTTCTACCTATCCTCTTTTTGGCCATCTTATGGGAATGGCATTTACTTTTTACTGGAGGTGTTCCACACCATGTAATTGCTTCCTATTTTGGGGGCTCCTGACATCTGGGGCAAGAAAAAGTGATGTAATGGTGTCGGCTGCATGTTTTATACCCCTGACGACCTGACGTCATGGAAGAGGAGACAGAATCAGATGCAGAAATCCCAATTCTCTGGTATTCGGGCCAACTTAGGGCTACCTGCAGGCAGATAGCCCAAGTGTGATGACTGCAACAGTGAAACATGAAGAATATCCCCTATTTTCCCACAGAAAACACTGGCACATTCTACAAAATAGTCTCAGAGAAAGCAAACACCCACCCCCCCCAAGTGTCAAAACCAAGCTCTCCCCAGAATCCGAATATGAAATCAGATGAGAAAACCTTATCTGTCCCTTTGTCCTCCTGCCCAAATTCAGAAACTTGAATCTCAGGAAGGGAGGCATCTCTCTCTCTTTTACCAGAAACTAAATTTTAAAAGGATCAATACCCTGAATTAAACAAGAGCCAGACCCAATAAAGTACTCCTGTCTAAAGTAATTTGAATAGTTACATGCATGTTTTCAGTTGCTTTTTGACAGGAAAAATGGGACCAGTGTTACTAATGGAAAAAGTAGCTTTGACCAGGGATGAGCACCACATTCTAATTAAACTGGGAAGCATTCCCAGTTTCCTCTCCCAGGACATAAGAGCCACTGTCCCTTCCCAAAGAGGGGACCTCAACAACCGCAGAGTATGTAGCCAACCTCCCAGTCTATAGTGGCTGTAGTTGCTACAGAGTGTTTCCAGGATGAAGGAAGAGTGGTCTGAGGTACAACTAATGGCCAACGCAGAGTCACCCACCTACAGCAGAGCAAACTGCTAGCTTGCAGTGATGGTAAAGGTTGTTTTGTCCATCTTCAGCCACAAACAGAAAAAGTTAAGCAAACAGATTGTTCCATGGTCAAGCTGAACACGGTGCCTCTTTCCCGGGGAAGAGAAGCAGCAAATGCTGGTAAAAAACATGTCTTTAAAGTAACTTTTTTTCACTGTCAAACACAGTAAAAGGCACATTAAAACATGTTGCCAGCCCCATAAAGTAAACAATTTCTTCACAACAAAATTGGTTTTCACTTCCTTGAAACAATATTTAAAAAGGAAAAACAAGTGCTCCCATTTAAAAGTATAGTACAGTGTCACGACAGTCCATTAAAACAAACTCCTAGACTTAAAAACTTTCCTGAAAAAACATTAACCAAAACTATTGAGTGGAAACAACCCCCAAGGGAACTTATCTGCCTACCAAAGGAACAGCACAAACAGACCAATCCTCAAAAGCTTCAGAAGTATACTACTCCATCTGCAGTAAAGCTCTGAAGAGCATGGCATCCAAACTTGTCTTAATCAGCTCAGTTCGAGATGACATTTCCAAGCATGTGGAAGGTGCCCTGAAGCTTTGCAAGCTAGCCAGCTGTTGCACCCTTGGCAAGATATAATCGATATAACTAAAGCTACTGCAGCAGTGCATGATATACTCCATATAGCTAAGGCTACTCTGCAACAGTGATCAATATTACTAACAATCCACGGTTACTCAGGCCGGAGGGAAGGTTACCCCCAAAGATCTTTGAAGAGTCGCTATGAATCTTTAGAATAACCCTATACATTAGGGGAAGAGGTGGAAATGAAGCTGTTCCCTTGGTCTGTGTGTAACGAGTCCTGGAAAAGAATCCAGTTAGATGCGTATTTTGGAGAGAGGCAACATATAGGCTCAAGCTTAATGCCAAGAAATGTATAGTTATCCCCTTTGGGAAAAAGCATGTACCCATGAATTACCACATAGGTGGCAGTACACTAAACAAAAGGGTGATTAGAGACTTAGGGACACAGGTGGACAATTGTCTCACCTTCGATAACCACATCGCCACAACAGTCAAGAAATCCTTCCATGTGGCACACCTCATCATTAAGGGCTTTTCATCCAGAAAAAAGGAGGTCATTGTCCCACTGTACTCATCCCTCATTTGACCCATTATACAGTAAAACGCCCAGTTTGGTATGCAACTCGCAAGACATCTGCAACAGCTGGAAAGGCTGCAAAAATACCTCACTAAAAGAATCACAGGCCTAAAGCAGATGGCCCTAGGATGACAGTATAAAAAAATTCCAGCTATACTCTGTGGCATATAGTCTACTCCGAGGTGATCTCTGCTTAACAAACAAGGCCATGTCAAACCCTGAGCTGTTGGACATACTCCACTAAAAGAAATCCCAATCTCTCAGAGCCACATGCTCCAGGGATCTAAACCTAGTCATCACAACAAACAAAAAGTACAGTTTTGTACCTACCATAAATGTAGATGTCCGATAGGAATGCATCTGCAGTCCTTACAAATGGGTTGTCCTGTCGTCAGGCAGCCCTTCGGTCGGCCGGATTCCAAAGTCTGGGTCTGGCCTCGGCTGGTGTCACACTTCACCCGACGTCATAGCTGCAGTTCTTCAGCCGACGCCATTTTCCTCAGTGTTTCTTGCCCCAGATGCCAGGTGTCCTCTTGGAAGGCTAAATTTGGATAAATGCCAATGTTTCCAAATAGGAGAGAGCAAACACAAAAAATAAGCATGTATGTACATATATACAAATACACCATAATAGATCCCCCCCCAGCTAGCTATAAGATGGGCAAATACCCTAGGAGTACCACAGAGGGGAAGGCGGGTGGGTAATCCTGACTGCAGATGCATTCCTATCGGACATCTACATTTATGGTAGGTACAAAACTGTACTATGTCCTTCAAGGATGCATCTGCAGTCCTCACAAATGGGTAGAATACCATAGCCAAACTAGGGGAGGAGGAAAAAAGAGAGATTATGGTGTAGTTAGGATCCCTTGCAAAACAGCAGTGGCAAAACCTGCTCGGGATCTAGAGTATAAAGGTAAATTATAATGCTTGGCAAATGTATGCACAGAGGTCCAAGTAGCAGCCTCTATAATGTCCTTGGTAGCCACTCCTCGTAAGAAAGCTGTGGTAGTGGCTGTAGCCCTTGTAGAGTGAGGCCTGATGTTCTCTGGAGTTTTCTTTCCATGGTAGGAGTAACAAAATCTAATGCAATTTCCTATCCACTTGGAGATCGTCTGTTTTGAAATTGCTTTTCCTTCCCTTCCTGTTGCATATGCTACCAGTAGCTGGTCAGTTTTTCTATTGCCCTTGGTCCTGTCCAGGTAGTAGCGTAACTGTCTATGTACATCCAAGGTATGCAACAGTCTTTCTCCCCTGTTCTGTGGGTTGGGGAAGAATGTAGGTAGGTGGATAGCCTGATTTAAAGACACTCTGGATACCATCTTAGGCATAAATGTAGGATTTGTTCTCATGGACACTATCTTGATGGAAGATCAGGAAGGGTTGCACTGCCATTAATGCCTGTAGTTCAGATACCCTTCTTGCTGAAGTGATTGCCAGCAGGAAAGCAGTCTTCCATGATAAGTATTGTAATTCTGCTGTTGCTGCTGGTTCGAACGGAGGAAGTGTCAATTTTTCTAGCACAAAGTTCAAGTCCCATGCTGGCAATGGTGGTTTCCTAGGAGGTTTTACATTTTTAATTCCTCTCAGAAACTGCCTGAGCAGAGGATGTGAGAAGACAGGAGGATCCAAGCTGTATTCTGCTGAAATAGCTGATGCATGTATCTTGATGGAAGAATAGGACAGGCCTGTGTGGAAGAGCTCTGCCAAGTTTTCCAGGATGTTGGCTATGTTTACCAGTGACACATCTTCTCCCTTTGCAGTACTCCAAATGAGATATCTTTTCCATTTTGCTGCATAATTTTTTTTTTTTTCTTGTTGAGGGTCTGCGAGCCTCAAGGATAATGTCTTTAACCCTTTGGGATAAATTTGGGTTAATTGATCTTATGTAATGTTCCAGGCAGTCAGCTGCAGAGTTTTCAGGTTTGGATGCAGGATGTTGTAGTTGTTCTGTGTTAACAGCAATGGAACCAGGGGTAGTGTCCATATTTGTTCCAGAGACATGCTCCTTAGTAATGGGTACCAATGTTGCCTTGGCCAGTCTGGAACTATCAGAATGATCCTTGGACGGTCCTCTTTGATCTTCAATAGCACCTTGTGCATCAAAGGAAGTGGTGGGAATGCATATGCTGTCAGGTTTTTCCAACTGAAAGATAGGGAGTCCACCTTCCAAGCAAGTGGGTGGTACGTCCTTGTGCAGAATTTCTTTAGCTGGTGATTGCGTGGGGATGCAAATAAGTCTATTTCTGGGAGTCCCCATTTTCTTGTAATGGCTTTGAAGATGTCCAGATGCAGCATCCATTCGTGGGCATCCGTGGTAGCCCTGCTTAATATGTCTGCTAGAATGTTTTCTTTTCCCGGTACAAAAATTGCTTGTAACTGAATGTTGTAGCTCAGAGCCACATTCCATAGGTCCAGTGCCATCCGGCATAGAGGGTATGAATGTGTGCCTCCCTGTTTGTTGATGTACCACATAACTGTGGTGTTGTCTGTCCTTATCAACTGACCTTCTCGGAGAAATGGTCTGAATGTCTGGATTGCCAATTTTACTGCCAGCATTTCCTTTAGATTTATGTGCAGGTGCAGCTGGTCTTGAGTCCATAAGCCTTGTATGCACTTGTCCAGCATGTGGGCCCCCCAACCAAGGTCTGAGGCGTCCGTCGTGATGGTTTGGCTTGGTTGAATGCTGTTGAAGGGCAATCCTGTGTTTGATTGACAGGCCTGAGCCCACCATAGGAACTCTTGCTTCAGGCATGGGATTATTGGAATTTTGGTTTCTAGGCTGTGCTTGTGTTGAGACCATAAATTCTTTAGGTACCACTGTAGCTTTCTCATATGCAGTCTGGCATGAGGGACCAGTATTATGCAGGATGCCATGAAGCCCAGGGCTTGCAGTACTTTTCTTGCTGTTAGATGGTTCTGCTTTGTTAATGCCCAGAAGTAGAGAGGTAGTTGCTCTTGCTTTTCTACAGTTAGGAATGCCATTTGCTTTGATGTGTCCAGCTCTGCACCCAAAAAGCAGATTCTTTGGGATGGTATCAGCCTTGACTTTTTTATATTGACTGTATATCCCAGGGCTTGTAGCAGGTAAATGACTCTTTGTAAGTCTTCTGTTAGCTTGTTTTTGTTGTCTGCTTGTATCAGGCAGTCGTCCAGGTAGGGGTAAATTTGGATTCCCTGAAGCCTGCAATGAGCAATTACTGATGCCAGGCATTTCGTGAACACTCTGGGCGCAGTAGATAAGCCAAAGGGCAATGCTGAGAATTGATAATGCTCTGATCCTGCAAGAAATCTGAGGTATCTACTGCAATTTGGTCGTATGGGGACGTGCAGGTATGCCTCCTTGAGATCTAGAGTTACCAGCCAAGACTCCTTGCCCAGCATGGGAAGAAGCTGCTGTAGAGTCAGCATTTTGAATTTTGGAACAATGAGGAATGTGTTTAAAGCGGACAGGTCGAGAATAGGCCTCCATTTGCTCTCTTTTCTTGGTACCAGGAAGAGTCTGGAGTAAAATCCCTTTCCTTGTTCCATAGATGGTACCTTTTCCACAGCTCTCATCCTTAATTGAGATATTTGTTTTAGAGCTTCTGCCTTTTGAGTTGGTGGTAGGTTTGGCATTCCTCTCTTTCCTGGTAGAGTATGGAAATGAAACCTGTAACCTTGGTCTATAGTTTGCAAAATCCACTTGTCCCTTGTGATGTAATGCCAGTTCTTTGAAAATAAAGCTAGCTTTCCGCCTAAGGGTGCTTCTAGTTGTTCCCTGGTAGGCGGTGCCAGAGCCAAGTCACTGTGATTGTCCTGTTGCAGTGGTGGTGGCTGCGTCTGTGCCTCGGTTGTTACCCTGCCACTGGCATCCCCTGTAGGCACCCCTGGATTGGTTTCTGCCTCTTGAACGCCTATTCCTGCCTCTCTGTGCTTTAGAGGAGTCTGGAAAGGACCAATTTTTGGAGGGCCAATTCCTGCTAAACCTTGGAGGTTGGACCTGTAAGAAATCTTTCACTGTTTGTACAGATTTTGCCTTCTCTTCCATCTTCTTCAGTACCTGTTGTGCAGGAGAACCAAATAAATTGACCTTGTCCATGGGAGCATCTAATAGCTTTGATTTGACATGGTCCGGTAAGGCCTGCTCTTTCAACCATGCATGCCTTCTGATAACTGTGCCAGTCATGGCTGATCTAAAGGAAGCCTCCAGTGCATCATAGCCGCATTTTAAAGAATGGTTACTAACTTGCTGAATGTTATGTACCATTTCCTGAACATACTTCTTATCTAAAGGTTCATCAGAGGACAGTTTTTTAGTTAACTGGTCTAGCATAAATTCTTGATATTGGATCATATGAAATTGACAGTTCAAGGCCCTAGCTGACAGAGTAGCAGAAGTGTAAACTTTTTACCCCATCTCTAAGGACCTGGATTCCCTTTCAGAGGGAGGGATTTTTAGCAGAGGTAGTTGCTACAGCCTTAGGCCCCTGGGAGATAGTCTCGGGATCTGCAAAAGGAGCCTTGTATAAATGGTGATGTGTGTCCGGGACCCTGTAGAACCTATCGGGCTTAGCAGGGGCCGGAGGTAATGAAACAGGAGCAGTACAAGCATCATTAAATGCATCATCTACAACAGAAAGAACTGGAGGTATAGCTAAAGGCCTATGTTGTGGTAAATGCAAAAAGGTTCTAAGCCTTTTCCTGGAGTCTGAAAAATCTTGGCCCTGCCACTGAAATTGTTCCCTCATAGCATGCAAGGTTTCCCCAAAGGAAAATTCCTCAGGTGGAGAGGCAGAAGGGATGGACTCTTCAGCATCAGAGTCTTCGTAAGGGGAATAAGGAGCCTCTGGAGGGTCTGGTATTATCTGAATCATCAGAGGAATCATCTGTGGACACTGGCTCAGGGGGCTCTGCTCTAGGCCTCTTCTCTGGAGGTGGATGAGAGGCCCTGTCTGGATGAGGTTGGGATCCCCGGATTAAAGAAATGAGATCCTCTGCCAGAGAAAGCATTTGAGAACTGGAGCTGGGCCTGTGAGAGGGGGTCTTAACAGGCACAGTTTTTGTAGCTTTAGCTGCTTTAGCCCTGGCAAAGGCCTTAATGGACATGGCTGCAGGAGGCCTAGCAGCTCCACGTGCAGGAGTTGAAATATCCAAGGGAATAGTGTCAGATAATTCCTGAGAAACCGCAACTGCAGGTTGGATTTCAGAAGCCGATTCCACCAGGTTAGAAGAGGCCTCGGTAGAAGGCATGTTTTCGGCTGAAGGAAGAACCGCTTGCTCGGTTTCAGCCGAAACCGAGACACTCGTGGCTGGCTTAACCGCGGTTTCGGCCGAAACCGCGGACCGCGAGTGTCGGTCCTTTTCCTTGCATTTTTTGGATATTTGTGAAGTCGGAGGATCCGACGGCATAATATAAGCAAAATCAGAGCTGAAAAACTGCTCAGCAAATTCCGACCGACGTCTAAGCGTCCGTCAGTTAAAAGAAGCACAGGCTAGACAAGCTGCTACGTCTTGGTCTGGGCCTAAACAAGGTAAGCAGTAAGAGTGGAAATCTTTATGAGGTATTTGTTTCCCACAAGTTAAACAGTTATTCACTTTTTCTGACATCGGCTGAGGCAAGAAAGAGTCCCCAACGGGGTACTTAGCTTTTTAGAAGTCTTAGAAGTAGTATTCGGTAGTAGTAATCTCTGGTTCTGACCGACCGGCACTTGCGAACAGCTTCTGCTTCGGGCGCCACGCGGCAAGAAAGACTGAGGAAAATGATGTCGGCTGATGCCTTTATACCCGAAGAACTGCAGCTATGACGTCGGGTGAAGTGCGACACCAGCCGAGGCCAGACCCAGACTTTGGAATCCGGCCGACCGAAGGGCTGCCTGACGACAGGACAACCCATTTGTAAGGACTGCAGATGCATCCTTGAAGGACATCATGCTGGAGGGATAGGGTCCCTGACCCAGACTCCCCATACTCTGGAATAGACTGCCCATACATGTCAAGCAGAAAGCCTCCGTGGCCTTCTTCAAAAGGAACCTTGACGACTGGATGGAGATAGGAAATTACACCTTGGGGATCACGTCAGTCACCCTGCTAGACAGGGGTCCAGGGAAGTAAATATTGTGGGAAGAAATATCCAGGGAATAGTTATGGCTAGGCTTGTATAGGCCCTAGGGCCGATAGCCTAGTAACAAACCTATGAACCTGTATCTAATTCAGGTGCTTCACAAGTATTATGTAAAACCTTAAAACGTTTTATGTACTTCTCTTCTATATGCTGCTGTATCCGTAACACAAGTGAGGCTGCCTCTGGTTGACTCGCGTACATCCGGCCATTCTACATGACAGGTGCTACTGCTAGGGTGCGTGTGATGTCCTGCGCCTTTCCCTGCACACTATCAAACGGACTTCGGGTACAAAACTGACGTCAGTACACACCTACCTCAGAAATGAATGCTGCCAGAATCAGCAAATACAGAGTGGGTATTCCAGGAGTCAGGCAAGTGTGAGGGGGGAAGGCAGGGTGGCAAACTATACAGCAGCATATAGAAGTGGACAACTAAAGTTATGGTAGATTTTACACAATACTATGTCCTTCTATTCATATGCTGCTGTATCCATAACAGAGTGTGCAAAAGCTCCTGTACCAAGATTTGGGTGGAAGACCAGAAGCATTTTCCACAAACCCATGAAGGATGGCTCTGGCAAACCCTGCTCTGGCTCTAGAAACAATGTCCAGCTTGTAGCATTTGGTGAAGGTATGGACAGAGGACCATGTAGCGGCTTCTAAAATAGCAGCTGTACCCAAAACCTTAAAAAGGTCCCAGAGGAGCGCTGCCCTAGTGGACTGTGCCTTTACTGGAGAGGGAAACCTTCTGCCATGGGTTGTGTAACAAAGGAAGATTTTAGATATCCAACAGGATATGGTTTGTTTGGAAACATGGTGTCCCAAGGCTCTTGGGTGGTAGAAGATGAAGGGCCTGTCTGACTTATGGACGGGTTTGGTCTTAGCCAAAATACTGGAGTTGTCTGTGCACAAAGAATGAAGTATCCTTTACGCCGGGTTTTGGGATAAAGGGAAAGGTTGGTAGGTTGTGGCCTAATTAAAGAACAGCTCATTGACTATTTTGGGCATGAAGGTTGGTTTGTATGTAAACACACCCTGTCCTTGTGGAAGACAGCAAATGGATGAGAGGCCATAAGGGCTTGAAGTTCCGAAACCCTTCTGGCTGAAGTAATGGCTACTAAGAGTAAAGTTTTCCAAGTAAAATGCTGGAGGGAGCAGTCTTTGGCTGGCTTAAAGGGTGGGAAGAGTAGACTTCTCCAGCACAAAATTTAAATCCCAAGGAGGCAGAAAAGGCTTCCATGGGGGTCCGAGGTGCACAATCCTTTTCAGGAAAAGTAACTTCTAATCTAGAAGCCGAACGTGGCGTGAGTGGCAGGCATGCGGAGATGGCAGATAAATTGGTCTTGATAGGATGGGTCCAGACCTCATCAAATCACAAAGGTAGGACAATAGCACTGGAGGATTTACTGCCAGTGGTTGTAAATTATGTTTCTGAAACCAGACAGAAAATCTCATATACTGAAAGGTATGATTTTCCTGGTAGTTGGTTTCCTAGCCTCCTGCAAAACCTGACGCACATCCTCTATGTACAGGTGTCTGAAGGGAATCGGTGCCCCATCACCCACAGTGTAAGGTTCAGGGTGGACAGGTTGGGGTGTAAGAGCATTCCCTTCTGTGTGAGCAGGTCCATCTGGTGGGGTAACTTGTGGTAATTGTCCTTGGCTAGACAGAGTAACAGAGGAAACCAATACTGCCTTGGCCAATAGGGAGTCACCAACGAGATTTGAGGTTGTTCTTTGTGAATTGTCAGCAGAACTTTTTCTATGAGAGGGAGAGGGAAAGGGGAATGCATAAGCATAAATCCCTTTCCAAGGGAATGAGAGAGCATCCACCCTCTGCTTCAGAATGTGGTACCCTGGAGCAGAAGGTTGGAAGCTGCCTGTTCATGAGGGAGGCAAACAGATCCACATCTGGAATTCCTCACTGACGGACCAGATCCAGGAACACATCCCTGTTTAGCATCCACTAATGACAGTGTCATGGTCCTGCTTAAAGAATCTGCCATCACATTGTCTGCTGAAGGTATGCAGACAGCTTGGATGTCAACTTCTCTCCAAGGCAATTTCCCATGCTTGCAGGGCCAACCAGCACAGGAAGTATTACCTTACCGCCCCCCCCCCCACACACACACACAGTGGTATTGTCTGTGTATCACCTCATTGTGCCTTGTAGGAGATCTCTGAAAATTTGTAGGGCCAATATCAAGGCTCTCATCTCGTTGATATTGATGTGGTCTTTCTGTTGAGTGAGGGTCCAGGAGTTTCTCACTACTTACTCCTAAGGTTGTTTGCCAACCTGTGTCTGAAGCATCTGTAAAGAGGTCATGGCTTGGGGGGCAGGGGTTGTAGGGGTAGGTCTGGGTTAGTCTGAATCTGGATTATCCACCCATTCAGTTCTCGGACAAGGCATGGCAGCATGGGTACCATGAACTCCAGGGAATGCAGATGTTGTTTCCCAGATTGTTCTCAAGTACCACTGAAACTTCATGTGAAGGTTTGCCAAGGGTACCATGGGGATGGTGGAGGCCATGAATCCCAGGAGTCTGAGAAATTCCCTGGCTGATATGGCTTTGAGGGGAAGTACGTCCTTGAAATGAGAGAATCACAATTTTTCCAGGGGGAGACGGGGCATCATTTTCCCCTGTTAGGATCATACTTCCCAGGAACACCTAATACTGTGTGGGTACCAAGGATGATTTGAGATTTAAGGTGAATCCCAGACTTCAAGAGGGAAATAGTGAAGTGCAGGTGTTGTAAGGCCATTGGAACTGATGTTGCCTGTATCAAGATATAGTCTAGAGAGAGGAAGAGTTGGATTCCCCCTGTCCTAGCAAAGGCCATGACTGGTGCAAGGCATTTTGTAAACGTTCTTGGGGTCGTACAGAGACCAAATGAAAAACCACAGAACTGAAAGTGTGCACAATCCACTGAGAAGCAGAGGAATTTCTTGAAGAGGGGATGGACTGGGATGTGTAAATAGGCATCTTTTATATCAAAGAATACTAAAAAGGTCTGGGGAAGGATCAAGGGGGGCAGAAGGGTAGTGAGCAACCGAAAGGAGGGAACCTGGAGGAGGGTGCTGAGATGGGATAAATCCAGGATTGGCTTCCAGGAATGTTCTTTTCTGGGGACAAGGAACATCCTGGAGTAAAACCCCTTTTCTTCTTGCATGTGTAAGGACTTCCTGAATGGTTCCTTGTGCGAGGAGTTACTGCAGAACTAGAGGGAAGAAAACCAGCTGGTCTTGGGGAGATTGAGAGATGCCTTTGGGAGTAGGTTTGGCCTAACATATCATGAAGTATCATTCTTTTACTATAGAGAGAACCCAAGAGTCCTGGGTAACCAGATTCCAAGCAGGGAAGGAGAGACACATGGAAAGGGGTGTCTGGACGTAGTGCCAGAGAGTCACAGGCTACCAAGGCTTACCCTGAAAGGGCCGTTTGGGAGCAGGCGTAGAGGGAGCAGACCTGGAAGAGGGCTATTTCCTGGAATCCTTTTTGCTTTTTGTTGGCATCTGTCTGGCAGGCCTTCTCACAAAGGTCTTGGCAGGGTAATGTCTTTGAAAGCGTGGAAAGTACAGTTGTGTATACTTACCGTAAATGTAGATGTTAAAGTGTATTCACTGTTGCAGTCATCACCATTTGGGTTATCTGCCTGCACGTATCTTTCAGCCGGCCTGAATACCAGAGTCTTTTGATTTCTGCATCGGATGTTGTCGCTTCTTCCTTGACATCAGGTCATCAGGGGTATAAAACATGCAGCAGACGCCATTACATCAGTTTTTCTTGCCCCAGATGTCAGGTGCCCCCACAACAGGGAGCAATTGAATGTTATGATAAACCCCCATCAAAAAGCAAATACACAAGAAAAAATAAATATACCAACAAGGAGGAGAGGTAGAGCCAAGAGAAGTCAGGGGACTGGAGGGAGGGTAACCAGGACTGCAACAGTGAATACACTCCAACATCTACATTTATGGTAAGTGTATACAACTGTGCCAAGTTCTTCATGTTTCACTGTTGCAGTCATCACAGATTCCCAAAGCGAAGGAAGGGAGGAGGAAGTTAAAGAGCATTAGGGCCAGCTATTAATCCCTGCAAGACTGCAACTGCAGCTCTGGATTTAGAAAAGATAGGCATGTGGTAATGCTTGGTGAAGGTATGTACATTGCTCCAGGTAGCAGCTTCCAGGATGTCCCTGGTAGGGACACCTCTGAGAAAGGCTGTAGAAGTAGATGCAGCCTTGGTGGAATGTGATCTTATCCCCTGTGGGGTAAGTTTTCCATGGTGCTTATAGCAGAAATTAATGCAATGGGCTATCCCACCTAGAAATGGTTTGCTTTGAAATGGCCTTCCCCTCTGCCCCTGCAGCAAAGCCACCTAGAAGCTGTTCAGATTTTCTGAGAGGCTTAGTCCTGTCCAAATAAAATCTAAGTTGTCTGTGCACATCCAAAGAGTGCAGTATTTGTTCCCCTTTGCAGCCTTGGTGGAATGTGATCTTATCCCCTGTGGAGTAGGTTTTCCATGGTGCTTGTAGCAGAAATGAATGCAATGGGCTATCCATTTGGAAATGGTTTGCTTTGAAATGGCCTTCCCCTCTGCCCCTGCAGCAAAGCTAACTAGCAGTTCAGATTTTCTGATGAGCTTAGTCCTGTCCAAATAGAACCCAAGTTGTCTGTGCACGTCCAGTGTGCGCAGTATTCGTTCCCCTTTGTTTTGTGGAATAGGGAAAAAAGAAGGAAAATGAATGGAATGATTTAGGGCCACAGAAGACACCACCTTGGGCATAAAGGAAGGATTAGTCCGGAGGGAAACCCTGTCCGTATGGAAGATAATGAAGGGTTCCACTGACATGGGGGGGGGGGTCTAATTCAGACACACTTCTTGCTGAAGTGATGGCTAGAAGGAAGGCTGCTTTCCAAGAAAGGAATTTCAACTCTGCTGTAGCAGCTGGTTCAAAAGGAGGAAGAGTGAGCATTTCCAATACAAAGTTAAGGTCCCAGGCTGGAGTGGGAGCTCTCCTGGAGGGTCTTAAATTTTTGGCCCCTTTAAGGAATTGCTTTAGCAAGGGGTGAGAGAAGAGGGGTAGCTCAGTATTATAATGTGCTGAAATGGTAGAGGCATGAATTTTAACTGACTAGAAGGAAAGGCTCTTGTGGAGTATTTCTGTTAAGTACTGTAGAATACGAGGAAACCTGGGCACCGTTGCGCCCATCCCCTGAGCCAGGCTCCAGGAACAGTACCTTTTCCACTTTTCAGCATAGGATTTTCTAGTACTAGGCTTCCTTGCCTCCATAATGACATCCAGTACCTGCTTACTGAGAGATGCTAGGGGAGAGCTCAAGGAATTAGCCAGGTTGCAAGGTTCAAGGTTTAAAGCTGAGGGTTCAGAATCTGGCCCGCCTGCTGGGACAGCAAGGAAGGGGTCTGAGGCAGGTGCCATGGTTGTAGCAGTGTCATTGTGCAAGAGGGGGTACCAGTGCTGGTGTGGCCAGTCTGGTGCAATCAGTATATCACTTGGCTTGTCCTGTTTGATTAGTATAACCTTTGAGAGGAGAGGGGGATAGGCATAAACGGAGAGGCTTTCCCAGGTAAAGGACAGGGTCATCCACTTTCCAAGCTTGGCTGTTGGAAGTTCTTGTGCAGAAGTTGTTATATTGGTAGTTCTGAGGGGAGGCAAAGAGGTCTACCTCTGGAGTCCCCCATTTGATCCTCAAAAGGTTGAATATTTTGGTTTCTAGTTTCCATTTGTGTGGGTCCATGAGATTTCTGCTCAAGTCTGCCAGTGAATTTAGTTTGCTTGGCAGGGACTGAGCTTTCAGGTGTACTTGGTAGCTCAAGGCTGTGTTCCACAGAGCCATGGCTAGTCTGCAGAGAGAGTAGAAGTGGGTTCCCCCCTGCTTGTTTATGTACCACATAACTGTGGTGTCTGTCTTTACCAATAGTTGGCCTGGAAGAATATGGTCTTTGAAGGCTGCCAGAGCATTCTGTACAGCTAACATTTCTTTTTGATTTATATGCAGGTGCATCTGTCTCTGGTTCCATTTGCCCTGAATGCACTGCCCTGCGAGTCCCCCGTGCATATAGTCTAATCAGTCTGTTAGGGATTGGGCGGCAGGGGGTAGAGTGAAAAGGAGTCCCTTGTTGTGGTAGCAGGCCTCTGCCCACAAAAGGAACTCAGTCTTCATACAAGGAATATAGAAATCATTGTTTCCAGGTCCTGAGAATTTTGACACCATAGACTTTTTAGATACCACTGGAGTTTCCTCATATGCAGTCTTGTATATGGAATTAGTAGAATGCAAGAGGCCATGAACTCCAGGGCTTGTAGTATTTTCCTTGCAGATAGCTGTGGCCAATAGTTTGAAGTAGGCTGGCAAATAAACTTGTTTCTCTGGAGTGAGGAATGCCATCTGGGAAGTTGTGTTCAAGCTTGCTCCCAGGAATGCAATCTGTTGCAAGGTACAAGGTGAGACTTCTTTTCAGTGATGGTGTACCCCAGTGAGCTTAGACATCTCTTTACGAATGCCAGGTGTTGTAATAGCAAGTCCTGACTTTCTGCCTGAATCAGACAATCGTCCAAGTATGGGTAAATTTGAATATTTCTCTGCCTGCAAAATGCAATGGCTGGAGCTAGACACTGAATACCCTGGGCGCAGTAGATAAGCCAAAGGGAAGTGCAGAGAACTGATCGTGCATGGAGCCTGCCCTGAAGTGTAGGTATTTCCTGCCAGATTCCCTTATTGGGACGTGGAGGTAAGCTTCCTTTAAGTCTACGGTTGCCAGCCAGGCATTCTTGGCTAGCATGGGAAGAAGCTGTTGCAGAGTTAGCATTTTGAATTTTGGAACTACCAGAAAGGTGCTGAGAATAGAGAGGTCCAGGACAGGATGCCAGGAGTTCTCTTCGGAGTACCAGAAAAAGTCAAATAAAAACCTTGTCCCCCTTGTTCTGCTGGGACAGGCTTAATAGCCCTGATATTGAGAAGAGAGAACCTGCCGTTGGGCCTTTGCCCACTGATTTGGGGGTAGGTCTGACCAACCATTTGGGGTTGGTAGTGTGTGGAAGTGGAATCTGTATCCTTGGGAAACTATGTCCAAAACCCATTTGTCCTGGGTAATGAGTTCCCAATTTTTTGCATGCAGGGCGAGCTTTCCTCCTAAGGGAGTAGGAAGTTGAGCAGGGCTTGGAAGGGTTAAGGTCAAGTCATTGTGCCATTTTTCCATAGGGGGACAGCTTACTACTACCTGCTTTGAAGTGGGAGCCCCTCACTGCTTAGGTCTGTGCGTAGCCAGAGACGGTAGCCTAGGTAGTCTGCTGTTCTTGGGTATGGACTGAGAAGGCCTAGAAGGGACTGGAAAGGACCAGTTCTTTGAAGGCCATGCCTACTGAATCTGGGAGGCTGTACTTTTAGGAAATCTTTAACAGTTTGCATAATTTTAGCTTTTTCCTCCATCCTTTTGAGGACGACTTCTGCTTTGTTGCCAAAAAGACGGTTTTGGTTTAAGGAAGTATCCAGTAATTTAGCTTTTACATGATCTGGCAAGTTTTGTTCCTTAAGCCAAGCATGCCCTCTAAGTAAAGACCCAGTGACAGCAGCCCTGCAAGATGTTTCTAAAGTATTAAAACCACATTGCAAAGTATACCAACTTTTTCTGCAGACTGTATTAAATCCTGCAATTCTCTGTGTTCAGTACAGTCAGGAATCAATATCATTTTCTGTTTAAGTAGTCCCATAACATGCTGCTGCTACTTTAACACATGAAACTGGAAATTTAAAGCCCTAATGGTCAAAGTAGTATAAGTGTAAACCCATCTGTCTAAGGCTCTAAAATGTCTATCAGAAGGGGTAGGATTGTTGACAGCAGTAGCCTTAATGCCTTTTGGTCCTTGGGAAATGGTCTCTGGATCTGCAAAAGGATTCTTGAAGAGGAACTTGAGAGAGTCAGGTACTCCAATACCGGTCAGATTTTCTGGGAGCTGGAAGTAAAGTGTTTGGGGTAAGGCTAGATTACAAGAAAGCATCATCATAAATATCCAGAACAGGAGGGATAGCTAAAGGCCTGTATTGAGGTAGGAGTAAGAATTCCCCAAGTTTCTTCTGGGAATGGAATCCTCTGCATCATAATCCTCATAAGTACACAAGGGTAAATCCTGGTAATCAGAAGGAGCAGAAATATCAGATTCCTGATCAGAAGAATCAAAGAAAATCAGTTCTAGGTCTCTCAGAGGGGGAAGCCTGGCTTCCCCTAATTAAAACAATAGGGTCTTCAGCCATTCTAAACATTTGTTTTTTAGGCATATGGGCCTGAGCCTGCAGTTTGGTCGTTTTTCTAAGCGTAGTATGAGTTTTTGGCTTGGATGAAAACAATGGTGTCTGTTTAATATGAATGTTTGTAGGCCTGAATACACACTCAGAAGCTGGTGCCTGCACAGCGGCTCCAGATCCATCCAAGGTAGAGACATCCGCAGGTTCCATAGTCGAAGAAGCATCTCGCAGCATACCGGATGCCGAATGGGTCTCAGTAGAGGCCTGAAAATCAAACGTAGCGGGTATCGGGGGCTGTGAAAGCACCTCACTAATAGTGGACTGGCGATAGCTTAACAGAAGCGTCGTCTGCAGTTTTGGACCTATGCGGTCTGTCTGTCTTTATCCTTCCTTTTTTATGAAGATCAGTAGTCAGATGGCTTGATGAAGCCATTTCGGAGTACACAGAAATGGTACAAAAGTATTTAGCTGCAAAAGTAGCCTGACGACTAATAGTTCGGGCATTGAACAAGGCACAAAACAGACTAGGGACGTCGTGGTCTGGGCCTAAACAGGGGATGCAGCAAGAATGAAAATCTCTGAGGTATTTTCTTTCCACAGGTAAGACAATTAACTTTTATTGACATCGGTTAGAGCAAGAAAAAGGATCCGCAACTGGGTACTTAGTTTTTTTGAAGACTTCGGGTTTGAAACTCGAAAAAGTACAGTTTTGTACCTACCATAAATGTAGATGTCCGATAGACATGCAACTGCAGTCATAACATGTGGGTTGTCCTGCCTCAGGCAGCCCTCGGTCGGCCGGATTCCAAAGTCTGGGTCCGACGTCGGCTGATTTCGCATTTTTCTCCGACGTCAGAGCGGCTGGAGCACATAAGCATCAGCCGACGCCATTTTCTTCAGTGTTTCTTGCCCCAGATGCCAGGTGCCCTCCAAGGAAGGCTGTAATCAAATTGGAAGACAAAAACAGGATTCCAAACAAATAAATGAGTAATAAAACAAATACACCATAACAGATACCCCCAGCTAAGAGTAACAGGGATAGGAGTGGACCCTAGGCATAGAGGGGTATGGAGGGAGGGAAAATCCAACTGCAGTTGCATGTCTATCGGACATCTACATTTATGGTAGGTACAAAACTGTACTATGTCCTTCAAGAATGAAACAGCAGTCATAACGTGGGTAGAATACCATAGCTTAGCTGGGGGAGGAGGTATGCTCTAAGAAAGAGATGGTGTGGCAATCAAACCCTGCAGGACTGCCGAAGCAAAGCCTGCTCTGGATCTGGAATATAGAGGGAGACTGTAGTGTTTGGAGAATGTATGCACGGAGCTCCATGTAGCAGCTTCTAGAATGTCCTTGGTAGGCACCCCTCTTAAAAATGCTGTAGAGGTGGCTGTAGCTCTGGTGGAATGTGGTCTGACATTGGCTGGAACAGTCTTTCCATGAAAAGAATAACAGAATCTGATGCAATGTCCAATCCATTTAGAAATGGTCTGTTTTGAAATTGCTTTTCCTTGGACTGCAGGGACGTAAGCTACAAAGAGTTGTTCAGACTTCCTACTGGCCTTGGTTCTGTCCAGGTAGTATCGAAGTTGTCTGTGAATGTCCAAGGTATGCAAAAGTCTTTCCCCCTTATTCTCAGGATTGGGGAAGAAAGCAGGCAGATGAATGGCTTGATTTAGAGAAACCCTAGATACCACCTTTGGCATAAAAGTAGGGTTGGTCCTTAATGAAACCCTGTCTCTGTGGAAAATAATAAAGGGTGGTATTGCCATTAGGGCCTGTAGCTCCGAAACAGCAAAATAATGGGTATAGTTCCCCATACTAAAGGGGTGGCGTAAGCCACAAAACTATGGGCTAGGCTTGTAAATGCCCTCGGGCAGATAGCCTAGTATGAACCTATGAACCTATGAACCCTTCTTGCTGAAGTAACTGCCAACAGGAAAGCTGTCTTCCATGAGAGACATTGCAAGTCAACTGAAGCTGCTGGTTCAAAAGGAGGTAGAGTCAGTTTTTTTAAGACAAAATTGAGGTCCCAGGCTGGCACTGGGGCCTTTCTTGGTGGCTTAATGTTCTTGATTCCCCTGAGGAATTGTCTTAGTAAGGGGTGAGAGAAAACAGGAGGATCAGTGTTGCATCTAGCTGAAATAGCAGATGCATGTATCTTTATGGAAGAATATGAGAGGCCGTTCTTTAACATATCTGCCAAATATTCCAAGATAAGTGGGATGTTCAGCAATGATGCATCATGTCCCTTGCTGGTATTCCAATTGCTGAATCTTTTCCACTTTGCTAAGTAAACCTTTCTGGTGGATGGTCTTCGAGCTTCTGTTAGTATCCGCTGAACTTCCTTGGAGAGAGGTAAGCTGAAGTTATTTATGGGATCTCCCAGGCTGTTAGCTGCAGTGTCTGAAGGTTTGGATGCAGTGTTTCGAAATTGTGTTGTCAAAAGTAGAGGCCACTGAGGGAGGGCCCACCTCCTGGTGTGACATATGCTCCGTAGTAGTGGGTACCAGTGTTGTCTTGGCCAATCCGGAGCTATTACGATTCCCTTGGGCTTCTCTGCTTTGATCTTTAGTAATACTGAGGTCATCAGTGGCAGAGGTGGGAATGCATAGATTGCTAGGGAGTTCCAGTTGAATGAGAGGGCATCTATTTTCCAAGCTTTTGGATGGTATGTCCTTGTGCAAAATTTTGGTAGAAGATGGTTGAGGTGAGAGGCAAATAGGTCCACTTCTGGCTTGCCCCATGTCGAAGTGAGTTGTCTGAAGGCCTTCGGATGTAACCTCCACTCGTGTGGATCTGTGAAATTCCTGCTTAGGCTGTCCGCCAACACATTGTCTTTTCCTGGAACAAACTGGGATTGTAACTGGATGTTTAGGCTCAGTGATTTCTCCCAAAGCTGCATTGTCAGTCTGCAAAGGGGGTAAGAGTGGGTGCCCCCCTGCTTGTTTATGTACCACATCACAGTGGTGTTGTTTGTCTGTATCATTAACTGGCCTTGCTGGAGTTGGTGTTGAAAAGCCTCGATGGCATGCATTACTGCCAGCATTTCCTTTTGGTTTATATGCAGATGTGTTTCCTTTGGAGACCATTGCCCTTGTATACACCTGCCTTCCATGTGCGCCCCCCCATCCAAGGTCTGAGGCGTCTGTAGTCATGGTCTGTGTTATCTGTGGTTTTTTGAATGACATACCTGTGTTTTCCTGGCTCACCGAGGCCCACCATAGGAATTCCTTTTGTAGGCATGGAATGAGTGGTATGATTGTCCAAGTTGTTGCTGTGTTGAGACCAAATGCTTTTTAGGTACCATTGAAGCTTTCTCATGTGTAGTTTTGCTAATGGAACCAGTAGAATGCAGGATGCCATGTAACCCAGGGCCTGTAGGAATCTCCTTGCAGTCATCTGGGTGAGTTTTGCTAAACCTTTGAAGTAATGAGTTAACTTCTCTTGCTTGTCTTCTGTCAGGTAAGCCATCTGAGAGGCTGTGTCTAGTTTGGCTCCTAAGAAGATTATTTGCTGGGATGGCTGCAGTCTTGACTTTTGGAAGTTGACTGTGTATCCCAGAGCTTGAAGTAATCGTATGACATAATCCAGATTTTTTGTCAAAATCAATTTGTCGTCCGCTTGTATGAGGCAGTCATCCAGGTACGGGTAAATTTGTATATCCTGGAGCCTGCAATGAGCAATTACTGAAGCCAGGCATTTTGTAAATACTCTGGGCGCAGTAGATAAGCCAAATGGCAATGCTGAGAATTGATAATGCTCTGGCCCTGCAAGAAATCTGAGGTATCTTCTGCAGCTGTGTCTGATAGGGACATGCAGGTATGCCTCCTTGAGGTCCAGAGTAATCAGCCACGACTCCTTGCCCAGCATGGGAAGGAGTTGCTGTAGAGTCAGCATTTTGAACTTTGGTACTATGAGAAAGGTGTTTAATGCGGACAAGTCCAGTATTGGTCTCCATTGAGATTCTTTTCTTGGAACAAGGAACAGTCTTGAGTAAAACCCCTGTTCTTGTTGTGGAACTCTTTCTATTGCTTTCATTCGAGTCAGCAGAGTGATTTGCTTGATAGCCTCTGCCCTTTGATTTTGTGGTAGGTTTGGCATGCCTTGTTTTCTTGGTAAGGTATGAAAATGAAACCTGTACCCTCGGTCTATAATGTCCAAAATCCATTTGTCCTTTGTCAGTCTGTGCCAGTTTTCTGCAAACAGAGATAATTTCCCCAAGGGAGCTTCTAGTTGTTCCCTGGTAGGCGGTAGTAGAGGAAAGTCATTGAGTTTGTGGTTGTTGGGCAGGTGAAACCCCTGCCTCACTTCTTTGGTTTCCTGGCTGCCATTGTCGCCCCTGTAAGGGCCTCTGTATTGGCCTCTTCCTCGCCACGTCTGTTCTTACCCCTTTGAAACTTTTCTGGATTAGGAAAGGACCAGTTTTTTGAAGGCCAATTCCTACTGAATCTGGGGGGTTGAACCTGGAGGAAATCTTTCAGTCTGAACTGATTTTGCTTTTTCTTCGATGGTCTTTAACACATCCTTAGCATTTGCACCAAAAAGCTTGTTCTTTTCCAAAGGTGCATCCAGCAGTTTTGCTTTTACATGATCTGGTAGAGGTTGATCTTTTAACCAAGCATGTCTACGAATCACTGCCCCTGTCATAGCTGCCCTACATGAAGCTTCCAGTGCATCATATCCACACTGCAGGAAGTGATTGCTTACTTGCTGAGTGTTATGTACAGCTTCCTGCAAAGTCTTCCTGTCTAAAGGATCAGGAGAAGCTAATGTTTTTTGTAAATCTTCTAAGAGATAATCCTGATATTGTAACATATGAAAAAGGCAATTTAAGGCTCTCATAGATAAGGTAGTGGATGTGTAAACCTTTTTGCCCCATCTCTCTAATGACCTTGCTTCCCTGTTGGAGGGCAAAGGATTTTTTGAGGTGGAGGCTGAAACTCCTTTAGGCCCCTGTGAAATAGTTTCCAAATCAGCAGAATGGGCCCTGAATAAATGGGAATGAGTTTCTGGGACCCTGTAATACCTGTCGGGCTTGGCTGGAGCAGGAGGAAGAGAATCAGGGGTAGCACTAGAGTCAGAATACAAATCATCCAGAACATCAAGTACAGGAGGAATAGCTAAGGGCCTGCGCTGAGGCTTCTTAAGGAAAGTCCTAAGGCGTTTCCTAGAATCTGAATATTCCTGACCCTGCCACTTAAAATGTTCCCTCATGGTGTGCAGAACTTCCCCAAAAGAAATATCCTCAGGAGGGGAGGCCGAAGGGATGGAATCTTCTGTATCCGAGTCCTCATAGGTCTGGAAGAGCTCTTCCTGGCTATCAGAGTGGACAGAGCCCTCAGAGTCTTCATCTGAAGGAGTAGGGTCAGAGGGTTCAACCCGGGGCCTTTTATCAGGAGGAGGCTGGGATGCTCTCTCAGGATGGGCCTGTGAACCTCTAATCATGGAAATTAAATCAGCAGCCATGGACATAATTTTGTGTCTCCGGAGTCGGCTGAGGTAAGGATTTAGAAGTAATATGCTTTGTTTTGCTGGCTGCCTTAGCCCTAGTGTAGGCCTCAATAGACATGGCCATAGGAGGCCTAGCAGCTCCACGTGCAGGAGTGACCTTGTCTACAGCAATGGTCTCTGGCATTTCCTCGGTTTCGGTATCCGGAGGAAAGTCTATAACTGGCGGAGTAATGTCTGGAATCGGAGTCGTCGGTAATGCGGTGTCTTCAGTTCGGAGCGGTGGAGAGACCGTCTCAGAGGGAACCGGAGCACTCGCGCTAGGTTTTGGCGTGGAGTCGGTGGTAGACGCAGGCCGAGGATGTCGGTCCCGGTCTTTTCGCTTTTTGGGAGTTTGCGATGTCGGAAGATCCGACGGCATGGTATAGGCAAAGTTATCGCCGAAAAACTCTTCAGCGAACTCCGCCCGGCGCCTGAGAGTGCGCTTGAAGCGAGCACAGGCTACACAGGCTGAGACGTCGTGGTCTGGGCCCAGGCAAGGGAGGCAGTAAGAGTGGAAATCCTTATGAGGTATTTGTTTACCACAAAAAAGACAATTGTTAACTTTTTCAGTAATTTCTGACATCGGCTGAGGCAAGAAAAGGTCCCCAACGGGGTACTTAGCTTTTGATGACTTCGTATCGTAGAATACAGGAGCTGACCGACCGCACTTGCGAACTGCTTCTGCTTCGGGCACCGCGGCAAGAAAGACTGAAGAAAATGGTGTCGGCTGATGCTTATGTACTCCAGCCGCTCTGACGGAGAGAAATGCGACATCAGCCGACGTCGGACCCAGACTTTGGAATCCGGCCGACCGAGGGCTGCCTGAGGCAGGACAACCCACATGTTATGACTGCAGTTGCATTCTTGAAGGACATCGAAAATTTCAGGAGTCGGCCAACCGGCACTTGCAAACTGCTTCTGCTTTGGGCACTGCACGGCAAGAAAGACTGATGTAATGGCATCGGCTGCATGTTTTACACCCCTGATGACCTGACGTCAAGGAAGAAGCAACAGCATCCGATGGAGAAATCGAAAGACACTGGTATTCAGACAGGCTGAGGGCTACCTGCAGGCAGATAACCCAAATGTGAGGACTGCAACAGTGAAACACGAAAAACATCTGGGGAGACAAACGAGTCAAATCCTGCAGTTCTTACCCTTGACTTAAAGCAGCAGCTGAACTCTTCAAGGCCCTTCAACAAATAAATCTATTGTCCAGGGGTGCGTCCAAGAGTTTAGACTGTCATCAGGGAGAGGCTGCAATCTAAGCCAGGACCATCTCCTGATGACAGATCCAGAGGCGGCAGCCCTAGAGGAGGCCTCTACTGCATCACAACTGCACTTGATAGAGTGCTTGGTTATTCAAGTGCGGGAATTCAGAAGAGTAGCAGAGAATCAAACCCCCTATGGGGTACTTATCTGAAGTCAGATAAGACAAGTTCACTTTTTCGAAGGAGCGGCGACCAGAGCTAGCAGTCACATAAGTGGCAGAGAAGTTCTGAGGTATGTGCATGCGGACGTCCATTTATGAAAGATGTCCACAGAAACCTGGGACGTCGTATGCACCCTAGCAATAGCATCTATCTTTTGTAGAATAGCCGGACATATGAGAGTCAACCAGAGGCAGACTCCCTTGTGTTATGCATACAGCAGCATATGAATAGGACATAGTACTGCTGTGTACCTACCATAAATGTAGATGTTAGAGTGTATTCACTGTTGCAGTCATTACACTTGGGTTATCCTGCTGGCAGGTGACCTGCAGTCGGCCCAAGTTCCAAATTCTTGGTCCGGCGTCAGGTGCTATCACCTCTTCCCTGACGTCAGTGCGCCACGGGTATAAAAGCTGCAACAGATGCCATTTTCTTCAGTTTTTCTTGCCCCAGATGTCAGGTGCCCCCAAATAGGAAGGCAGGAAAGATAAAATTATGCCAAAAACATGCATATATTACTATAAACATTTCCTTCATCTACAAGCAAATACACCACATAGGTAAGTACAGAAAAGTCCCAGCAATGAAAAAGGGGGATGGTGGGTGGGTAGGGTAACCAGGACTGCAACAGTGAATACACTCCAACATCTACATTTATGGTAGGTACACAACTGTACTATGTTCATAGTGTTTCACTGTTGCAGTCATTACACTTGGGTAGAATCCCAAAGCTGAGGTTGGGTGGCTGGGTCTAAATTGCATTTGGAGAGGCTAACAAACCCGGAAGAACTGTAGTGGCAAAGCCTGCTCTGGATTTAGAGTAGAGAGGTAAGTGGTAGTGCTTGGTGAAAGTGTGCACTGAGCTCCAGGTTACAGCTTCTAAAATGTCTTTGGATGGTATTCCTCTGAGGAAAGCTGCTGAAGTGGCTGCTGCTCTGGTAAAATGAGGCCTAATGTCCTTAGGCACTGATTTGCCATGTTGTGCATAACAGAAGCGGATGCAGTGTCCCATCCATTTCAAGATTGGATGCTTTGTAATAGGCTTCCCTTGTGATCCTGCAGCATACACTACAAAAACAGTTGCTCAGTTTTTCTGAAAGCTTTTGTTTTGTCCAAGTAGAAACGTAGCTGTGTATATCCAAAGCGTGCAGAAGTCTCTCCCCTTTATTCTGGGGATTTGGGTAAAAAGTAGGTAAATGAATGGTTTTGGTTTAAGGTCACATTGGAGACCACTTTTATAATGTTGGGTTTGTCCCAAGAGAAACCCTGTGCTGATGAAAAATGAGGAAAGGTTCCACAGCCATTAACGCCTGTAACTCTGAGACTCTTCTTGCTGAAGTTATTGCTAGGAGCAGAGCAGTTTTCCATGACAAGAATTTTAGATCAGCTGTGCTGGCTGGTTCAAATGGAGGCAGTGTGAATTTTTCTAAAACTCAATTGAGGTCCCAAGTAGGTACTGGTGCTCTCCTTGGGGGTCTTATATTTTTTGCCCCTCTGAGGTACTGTCGTAGTAGAGTATGTGAAAAAATTGGAGGTTCCATATTGTAATGAGCTGAAATGGCAGAGGCATGGATTTTAATAGATGAAAAAGATAAGCTTTTGTCCAGCATCAGTTAGTTATTGTAAAATCTGAGGTATATTAGGGACAAGTGGTTCGAGCCCTTGTGCCAAGCACAGAATCTCTTCCATTTTTCTGCATAAGATTTCCTAGTGCTGGGCCTCCTGGCTTCTAAAATGACATCCATAACAGCTTTAGAGAGAGGTGCAGTCTTAGTGGCTACATTATCTGCCATGCTGCCAGGTTCAAGGTTCTGAGTGGAGTGTGCAGAATCTGATTGTTTTGTCAGAAGTTGAGGAATTTGAGGTAGAAGCCAAGCTGGGCCTTGAGACAAATTATTTAGGATTGGGTACCAATGCTGGCGTGGCCAGTCTGGTGCAATCAGGATTATTTTTGGCCTTTCTTGTCTGACTTAGTAGCACCTTGGTGAGAAGAGGCATCGGAGGGAAGGTGTAAACTGTCAGGGCCTTTCCAGCTGAATGATCGAGCATCCACTTTCCATGCTTGAGTGTGATAAGTTCTTGTGCAAAATTTCTGTATTTGGTAATTGTGAGGGGAGGCAAAAAAGATGTCTGAGCGTCCCCATTTCCCAGTTATCATGCTGAACACTTGTGGATTTAGCTTCCATTCGTGAGGATCCATGAGATTTCTGCTTAGTCTGCCAGTGTATTTTTTGTTCCTGGCAGGAATTGTGCCTGCAGATGTACTTGATAGGTCAGTGCTGTGTTCCACAAAGTCATGGCTCGTCTGCACAGGGAGTAGGAATGTGTGCCCCCTTGCTTGTTTAAGTACCACAACGGTGGTGTTGTCCATCTTAATAGTTGCCCTGGATTAGGTCCTTGAAAGCTGTCAGGGCATTCTGTACAGCTGGCATCTCTTTTTGATTGATGTGAAGGAAGCATTTGTTCCTTGGGCCACATGCCTTGAAAACATTTTCCTGCCATATGTGCCCCCCAGGCATAATCCGATGCATCCGTTATGGTCTGCCTGGCTGTGGGCAAGGTGAAAGGCTGCCCCTTGTGTGTGGTGACAGGCCTGGGACCACCATCGAAATTCCTGTTGTAGGCAATGAATTAAAGTTATGATTGTCTCTAGGCTGTGACGATGCTGAGTCCAAACACTTTTTAGATACCATTGTAGTTTCCTCATAAGCAGTTTTGCATATGGAATTAGTAGAATGCAGGATGCCATGAAGCCCAGGACCTGCAGAATTTTTCTTGCAGGGAGCTGGGTTTTTGTTGCCATCATTTGAAAATTAGTCAGTTGCCTTTGTCTGGCGTGAGATAAGCCATCCGGGCAGTTGTATTTAAGCTTGCACCCAGGAATATTCTCTATTGAGAGGGCACTAGTTTTTATTTCTTGTTGTTTACTGTGTACCCTAGGCAAATTAGCAATCTTTTTACAAACTCTAGATGCTTTAGAAGAATGTCCTTGCTCTCTGCTTGAATAAGACAGTCATCCAAGTAAGGATATATCTGAATTCCTTTTTGTCTGCAAAATGCAATTACTAGTGCCAGGCATTTTGTGAAGACCCTGGGCGCAGTACATAAGCCAAAGGGCAGTGCAGAGAATTGGTAATGCATTGAGCCTGCTATGAATCTGAGGTATCTTCTGCAAGACTGTCAGATTGGGACATGCAGATATGCCTCCTTGAGGTGCAAAGTAACTAGCCAAGACTTCTTGCCCAGCATGGGCAGAAGTTGCTGCAGTGTTAACATTTTGAATTTTGGAACATCCAGAAAAGTATTTAGGATTGACAGGTCCAGTATTGGTCTCCAGGCTTTGTCCTTTCTGGGTACTAAGAAAAGTCTTTAGTAAAATTCTTGCCCCTGTTCTTGCTGTGGAACTTTTTGAATAGCTCCCATGTCTATAACATCAGCAATCTGTTTTTGTGCCTCTGCCCATTGGTTTTGTGGCAGGTCTGGCATACCTTTTGGTTTTGGAAGTGTGTGGAAGTGGAACCTGTAACCCTGAGAAAGAATATTCAGCACCCATTGGTCCTGGGTGATCATGTGCCAATTTTTTGAGGAAAGTGCTAGCTTTCCCCCTAGGGGTGCTGTCAAAAGTTTAAGTGCTTGGCATTTGCTGAGGGAAGTCATTGGGACTGTTTCCTATAAGGTTGTGATTTGTCTTCCCCCCTCCTTTGGGGGCTGAAACATCCCATTGTTTATGTCTGTAGGAGCCTTGGGGCTGAAATCTGCCTCTTGGGCGTCTGTATCTGCCTCTGTGACCCGACACTGGAAAGGACCAATTTTTCGAAGGCCAGTTTCTGCTAAATCTAGGTGGTTGAACCTGTAAGAAATCTTTCACTGTCTGCATTGACTTTGCTTTATCCTCCATTTTCTTTAACACCTCTTCTGCCTTACCACCAAAGTATCATGCTGTAATAGAGCATCCAATAATTTTACTTTAACATGGTCAGGTAAAGTTTGTTCTTTCAACCAAGCATGCCTTCGAATAACAGCCTGTAACTGCGGCTCTACAAGAAGCCTCTAATGAATCAAAACCACATTGCAGAGTATGCATTCCCACTTTTTCAACTGCATGCAATAAATCCTGCATTTCCTTACAGTCAGGACTTTCTGTATTTGAAACAATTTTCTGTTTTAACAATGACATGAGGTACTGTTGGCATTTAAGCATGTGAAATTGACAGTTTAAAGCTCTTACAGCTAAAGTAGCAGAAGTGTAAACTTTTTCCCCCCCATCTGTCCAGAGCTCTGGAATCCCTATCTGAGGGGACAGGATTTTTAGCAGTGGAAGCCTTAACCCCCTTAGGCCCTTGAGAAATTGTTTCTGGGTCTGCAGCAGGGGTTTTGTAAAGAAATGTATGAGTCAGGGACTCTGTAGTACCTGTCTGGCTTGACTGGTGCAGGGGGGTAAAGAATCAGGAGACAGACTGGATTCAGAAAAAACAACAATATCAAGCACAGGGGGGGATAGCCAGGGGCCTGTGCTGAGGCAACAAAAAGAAGTCTTGAGCTTTTTTTGGATTCTGAATAATCCTGGCTCTCCCAATGGAAATGCTCCCTCATGGTGTGCAGAGTTTCCCCAAAAGAATAATCCTCAGGCGGAGAGGCTGAAGGTATGGACTCTACTGCATCAGAGTCCTCATAAGGAGGGAGAGAATATCACTGATCAGAAGAGGAATCAGACGAAATGGAAACCTGGTCAGAGGAATCAGCGTCTTGCCTAGGCCTTTTGTCAGGAGGGGGATAGGAACCCCTGATTAAAGTAATTAGGTCTTCGGACATTTTAAGCATCTGTTTCTTTGGCATGGATGACTGTCCAGAAGAGTGCTGTACTTGTTTCCTTGTCTTTAATGGTGTTTTTGACTTTCCCTTTGCTGCTGTAGTGGGCTTAATTGTAAGCTGTGAAGGTCTGGAAACACCCTCAGAAGCCGATGCCTGCTCAGCGGCTCCGGACCCATCTGAGGGAATAGTTTCCATAGGCCCAATACCTTGAGTTTCCACAGGCTTCGGTGTCTCCACATGGCTGCCGGTTGCTGCCTGTGGCTCTGAGGTAGCGGGTGTCAGGGGCTGCGAAAGCGGCTCACTGAGAACTGGTGAATGGCCTAGAAGAGGCTTCGTAATTGGTTTTGGACCTCGGATGCCTGTCCTTTTCTTTGTCTTTGCGGTTTTTATAAATTCCGGTCGGTTGTTCCGACGACATTATGTAATTAAGCCTTCAGCCAAAATAATGTGAAGCAAATTCAAACAGACGTTTAATAGTGTGTTTATTGAATCTAGCACAAAACCGACAACTAGTAACGTCGTGGTCAGGGCCTAGGCAAGGAATACAGTAACAGTGAAAGTCCTTATGAGGTATTTGCTTCCCACAAGAAATACAATTATTAACTTTTACTGACATCGGTCTGGAGCAAGAAAAAGTTTCCCCAATGGGGTACTTAGCTTTATTGAAGACTTCGGTTCTGAAACTCAATTTTGAAAATCTCAGGAGTCGGCCGACCAGCACTTGCAAACTGCTTTTGCTTCAGGCACCACGTGGCAAGAAAGACTGAAGAAAATGGCATTGGTTGCAGCTTTTATAACCCTGGCGCACTGACGTCAGGGAAGAGGCGACAGCAACCAACGCCGGACCAAGACTTTGGAACTCGGGCCGACTGCGGGTCGCCTGCCAGCAGGATAACCCAAGTGTAATGACTGCAACAGTGAAACACAATGAACATCTGATCAATCCCCAAGATGACCCTCCGGTGTAATTACCAATTGGGGAGGTCAACCTTGGCCTTGCTCACCTAGTCTTTTATATTGCTCTGGTGAGACAAGATGCTTGGAGAACCAAGAAATGCTGAAAAGCTACCTTCTAAGCTATGGCAGCCAACCAGCAAGGAGGGAAAGATCTGGTGTCCCTCTGCGAGTCGAACTGCCACATCACTGTGGTGTTGTCTAATCACTTGCAAGGATCCCACTGATGGGCAAATTACAGCATGTATCCCTTTGATACTGATGCGCTTTGGCCTGTATAACATGCCCCATAGGCCATACCTTTTGACTCTCTTCGAAAACTCTTCCAAGTAAATCAGAAGCAGTTGTTGGCACAGATTGTGTTGGGATACACGGAAAAAAAAAGGAAAACCTGAATTCTGAATTATGTGCAGTCTCCACGCTTGCAGTTCTATCTTGATAAGGCCTAAAACTGGAATGTGCAATACCACAGAAAAATGTTGGGGTTCTCAAACCATAGAAACCCATTCCTGCACAACAGAGGGGACAGGTTTTGAACATTTATCTGGAACCCTGGACTGATGAGGAAGGAGACTATCCATGTTTAAGAAACCCGACTTCTGGGAAAAGACTATTCAAAGACAAGTAGGCTGTTAAACACATGAGAATTCCAAAAGTCTGCAAAAGTACAGTTGTGTACACTTACCATAAATGTAGATGCTCGAATGTCTTCACTGTTGCAGTCCTCACTGTAGGGTTCTTCCTGCCGGCAGGCAGTCCTCGGTCGGCTAGAATCCCAAAGTTTGGGTCCGGTGTCGGCTGTTCAGTCATGCTCCCCAACGTCAAAGCGCCAAGAGTACAAAGCTGCCAGCCGACGCCATGTTCTCCAGTTTTTCTTGCCCCAGATGTCAGGTGCCCAAAAGTGAAGGCTAATAGTAAAACAAAAATGTATCATACAACAAACCTCATACCCTGTAATAAATACACCTCAGAAAAACGGTGAAGTAGGAAACCACACTAGAGGGGGCAGGAGGGAGGGTAACCCAGACCAACAGTGAAGACACTCTAACATCTACATTTATGGTAAGTGTACACAACTGTACTATGTTCATCATGTTTCACTGTTGCAGTCATCACTGTAGGGTTGAATCCCAAAGCTGAGGTAAAGGGTGGTGGTTATAGAGTAGAAGGGGCGGCTAGAAGGCCCTGCAAGACTGCAGAAGCAAAGCCTGCCCTAGACTTAGAGCAAAGAGGGAGATTATAGTGCTTAGCGAAAGTATGCACTGAATTCCAAGTTGCAGCTTCCAAAATATCCTTGGTAGGTACTCCTCTGATAAAGGCAGCTGAAGTAGCAGCAGCTCTGGTAGAGAGAGTCCTAATTTTTCCAGGGATTTGCTTTCCATGAGGAGAGTAACAAAATCTGATTCCATGAGCAATCAATTTAGAAATGGTCTGTTTTGAAATAGCTTTGCCTTGGGAATTTGTTGCATAAGAAAAGTACAGTTTTGTACCTACCATAAATGTAGATGTCCGAGAGGTATGCATCTGCAGTCCTAACATATGGGTTGTCCTGCCTCAGGCAGCCCTTCGGTCGGCCGGATTCCAAAGTCTGGGTCTGGCCTCGGCTGATGTCGCACTTCACCCGACGTCATAGCTGCTGTGTATTGGGTATAAAGGCATCAGCCGACGCCATTTTCCTCAGTGTTTCTTGCCCCAGATGCCAGGTGCCTTCTAGGAAGGCTAAATTTGGATAAATGCAAATGATTCCAAACAGTAGAGAGCAAACAATATAAGCATGTATATACAAACAAATACACCATAATAGATTCCCCCAGCTAACTACAAGATGGGCAAATAACCTAGGAGTACCACAAAGGGGAAGGAGGGCGGGTAATCCTGACTGCAGATGCATACCTCTCGGACATCTACATTTATGTTAGGTACAAAACTGTACTATGTCCTTCAAGGATGCCTCTGCAGTCCTAACATATGGGTAGAATACCATAGCCAAACTGGGGGAGGAGGCACTAAGATAATGATGGTGTAGTTAAGATCCCTTGCAAAACAGCAGTTGCAAAACCTGCGGATCTGGAGTATAAAGGAAGATTATAATGCTTGGCAAATGTATGCACGGAGCTCCAAGTAGCAGCTTCTAAAATGTCTTTGGTAGCCACTCCTCGTAGGAAAGCTGTAGTAGTGGCTGTAGCCCTTGTGGAGTGAGGTCTGATGTTTTCTGGAGTTGTCTTTCCATGAAAAGAATAACAAAATCTAATGCAATTCCCTATCCATTTTGAGATTGTCTGTTTTGAAATTGCTTTTCCTTCCATTCCTGTTGCATATGGTACCAGAAGCTGGTCAATTTTTCTGTTGGTCTTAGTTCTGTCCAGATAGTAGCGTAATTGCCTGTGCACATCCAAGGTATGTAGTAGTCTTTCCCCCCTGTTCTGTGGGTTGGGGAAGAATGTTGGTAGGTGAATTGCTTAGTTCAATGATACTCTGGAGACCACTTTTGGCATAAAAGTAGGGTTAGTTCTCAAGGACACTCTATCCTGATGAAAGATAAGGAAGGGCTGTACTGCCATTAATGCCTGTAATTCAGAAACCCTTCTTGCTGAAGTGATTGCAAGCAGGAAAGCAGTTTTCCAAGATAAGTGGACCTCGCTTAATACCAGAGGGAAGGCTTCACCAGTCCAGACTCTTCGTCGTAACGGTTGGAGAAGAATAAAACTCAGAGTGTTAGGCAACCCCCCTCCCGCAAGACCCATAAAACCCGCTCTACGACAACTTACAACTGCAACGTTTACCGCAAGCAGAACCCTCTATTGATGAAAGCAAACTCTGATAAAAGTTAAAATAACAGGGCAACCCCCCTCCCGCAAGACCCATAAAACCCGCTCTACGACAACTTACAACTGCAACGCCATCGCAAGCAGAACCCTCTATTGATGAAAGCAAACTCTGATAAAAGTTAAAATAACAGGTAAACTACTATTTCCTAACTGTTAAACATAAAAAGGACAAGCGTACTAGCTGCATAAGTGCCTCAAACTCAAGCGTACTAGGCGCTAAAGTGTATAAAATTCAAGAGCACTAAAATAAAGGTGGCTTTTTATCTGGTTCCTACCTTAACATAAATAGAGCAGTATTTGAACTCCGCTGTACGGAGTTTCACCCAGCTTTTGCTGTGTCCTCTATGACCCTGGGATTCTCCTAGTGGTGTGGTGGTGTTGACGTCAGAAAGTTAATAAGTAATACTGATGGCACCACGCTATCCTTAAACTAACCTGAAGTCCTGACGGCTCACCCACCCAGTCGCATCCAGCGGCACATAGGTAACATTTATTCTGACTTCAATTCAACCTTTAACTGTGTTATAAGTGAGTGTTTCTAGAGGGCTCGTGAACAAAATTACGATGCGATTCCTGCTCAGTTGCAATATTTTTCTCTACTCTATGGCGGGACTGCTTGTTAACGTAAACTGTGTAATATAATCAGGGGAAGTTGCACGTGTTACTGAACTGTATCTGGCATCCGTTTTTTCACAGAAACCATCCTATCTTAATTTATAGTGGACTACTCTGCATTTGTAGTGGAAAGAACTGCTCTGTAGTGTGTTGCTTGCCATCTCAAACTGTAAATTGATTTATAGTGGATTAGTCTGCATTTGTAGTGGAAAGAACTGCTCTGTTGTGTGTTGCTTGCCATCGCGAACTATAAATGTACTGACCTAGCTGTTACTTGTGTTGCTGACGCACAACTGGCCTTTAGATCTATATCATTTAGCGACTAGGCCTGCAATTGTATGATATTATTGATTACCTTGAATGTTTTACTTGCTGCGCATTGGAAATCAGAGCAAAGTTGGTTTACTCTTGCTGTCTTTCTCCGTTGTGTTACAGGCAACCCCTCCCGAAGACCCATAAAACCCGCTCTCGACAACTTACAACTGCAACGCTACCGCAAGCAGAACCCTCTATTGATGAAAGCAAACTCTGATAAAAGTTAAAATAACAGGGTAAACGCTACTATTTCCTAACTGTTAAACATAAAAGGACAAGCGTGCATTAGCTGCACAAGTGCCTCAAACTCAAGCCGCATTTAGGCTAAAGTGTATAAAATTCAAGAGCACTAAAATAAAGGTGGCTATTTATCTGGTTCCTACCTTAACATAAATAGAGCAGTATTTGAACTCCGCTGTGAGTTTCACCCAGCTTTGCTGTGTCCTCTATGACCCTGGGATTCTCCTAGTGGTGTATGCCCGCTCCGCCTGCCGCTGGCCCGCCTCCTCCCTGCCCCTTATCCCACCCGCCCCAGTACCTCTACTCTTATAGGAACAAAAAGTCCTCCCACTCTCCTTCTTAGCAAATACAAAGCTCCCTGTCACCCATCACGACTCCTCCCACCTCTCCGCCCATACCCATTGAAACAATCTAATCTAAGTCCTATCCCTCTCCCACTACCCTTTCTCAATCCCCAACATGGCCAAATATGCTCTCAATACAACTCCCCTAATAACCTTACTTCTCACCACTACTTATTTCCTATCAGCATATGAAAATCAAACTCTCTTAGGTATCCCTTTCCTAAGCGTAACACTAACTCCCAATGTAATGACCAAGCCTTCTCTATACTACCTTCTCTATACCAGGACAAATTTGAATCCCCCAAATTAGTCAACATTACACTCCATTACCCCAAATCTCCACATAACAAAGCCAACCTCAAAATTCTATTTAAACTACAGAGATTACTAGTCTACATAAAAAATCGTATGAACATTGGCGTTATATTCATCCTAACCCTGGTCCCACCACCACGCTTGACTCTCTAATAATTTTACCCGAAATTCTTCTGACTCTCTACTAATATTTCATCTGAACCTAAGAAGCATTAATAACAAAGTTCATAACCTACACGCCATTATAGCAACTCATTCCCCTGAAATTATGTGTCTAACCGAAACATGGCTAAAGCCATCCACTAAGAATGAAGAGATCCTTCCACCTGGGTATAACATTTTTAGGGCTGATCGTTCAAAAAAAAAAAGGAGGAGGTATAGCTGTTATGTATAAAAACACCCTGAATATCCTTAAGAACCCAATTCAACCTCCTACAATCTCTAACCTAGAAATTTTAGCCCTACAGATCTGCTTAAACGCTAAAACGATCAACCTTGTCGAACTTATATCCCACCAGGAAACAACATAGAAAACCTGGAGCAAACCTTGTTGGCTATCTACCAGCTACCCACAAGAAACCATGGTACTTGGAGGAATATAGATTGGTCTCTCTGTTCCACCCACTCAACTCCAAAACCTATCAATCTACATGGTTTTTCCCAAAACATCCTATCCCAACTAGAATAGGCAACTCTCATCAAAAAGAAAGCATCATTGACTGGATCCTTACTAATAAAGACTCAAATAACTATACGACAGGTACCCTTCCCAGTGACCTCAGTGACCACCTAATTACTTATATCAATAAACACAAATGCCCATCTACCAACCCCCCCTTTATAGATTAATCAGAAACAAAAAGAAATTTGTCCCACAACGATTTCTTGCAGACCTGAAATCTTGCAACTGGTCCATATTAAAAACCCTTCCAATTAATGAGAGTGTCTCACACTTCAATGATACATTTCTCAAGATACTTGATGCACACGCCCCGCAGAGACAAATTAGATCCAAACCTCGTATAGCACCTTGGCTAACAAAGGAAACCAAAAACAAAATTAAACTACGTAACCATGCCTGGGACAAGTGGAGGGCCACAAAAACCTCCCAAGACCGTATTAAATTTCAACAACTAAGAAACACCACCAAAGCAGCGGTTACCCAGGACAAAAAACAATACTTCTATCACCTCCAGCACACACACCAGAACAACCCAAAAAAATTCTGGGCAGGCTTTAACAACCTTCTGCACCCAGGGAAAACCTCCACCCCAACCCCCGACAATCTTGTAGAGAAAGGACAGGAAGAAGTAGCCAATTCCTTCAACTCCTTCACTGAGACTGTCCTAAATCTAGCCAGTCAACTAACTTCCACTTCACAATCTGCTGTTCTACAGCACGCTCTCACCCCAACCCCGTTCAAACTAAAGGTAGTATCTTCTTCAGACATTGCCCTACTAAAAAACTTATGCCAACCACCCTAGCAGCTGACCACCTCCTGCAGAATTCTTGCAAATTGCATCTGATGTAATAGACTACCCAATATCCATCCTTATCAATAAAACTATAGCTGAGACGTATCCCTACTATCTGGAAGATCTCATATATCATTCCACTTCACAAAGGAGGTTCCTCCATGGAAATCTCAAATTATAGACCGATAGCTATCTTATCCCCAATAGCGAAAATCATGGAGAGATGCATCCATAAGCAACTTCTTCACTACCTAACTGTTAATCATCTCCTGTCCAACTCCCAACATGGCTTTCGTCCCCACCACAGTACAACGATCCCCTCCTTTCCTTTGTTGACTCAATCAATAACAACCAACAACAAACTTATATCTTCTGCCCTCTTTTGGACCTATCAAAAGCTTTTGATATGGTCAATCATCAGCTTCTTAACACCCTTGAAGCCTTGCATCTAGAAATACCAGCACTAAGCTGGTTTAAGACCTATCTCTCGGGTAGGCAACAAGCCGTCCTGTGGCAAAACTGTAAATCAAGACTACTCCCAATTTCCATAGGTGTACCTCAGGGCTCCATACTCGGTCCACTTCTGTTTTCCATCTACATAAACAACCTCAAATCAGTCATCCCTAAATCCACCTGCATACAATATGCCGACGACTCCACCCTAATCTGCTCTGACGTCTCCATCTTGAATCTCAAACTATTACTCAACAATGTTTTTCTCAAATTGTAAAATGGTTCAACGACTTGAAACTCCTACTCAATCCAACTAAAACAAAGCTACTATTATTCTTTCCCAATGCTTCCTCTTCCCAGGAAAAAAAATCTCCAAACACTAACAAAATAACCTTCCATGTTAAATCTAATAATGGGACTTATATAACCCCTGTCACCAATACCAAACTACTTGGAGTAACCATTGATCACAAGCTCAAATTTGACCTGCACATTACTCAAACAATAAAGTCCGTTAATAAAAAATTAGGATCTATGTACAGAATCAAAAACTTCTCAACTCCCTCTACCAAATTAACCATAGCCCGCACCCATCTTCTCTCCCCTCCTCTACGCATCCCCAGTCTTCTCTTTCCTCCATAAACGTGAACTTAACTTGCTCTCTCGTGCTTACAACCATATTGCTAGATTTGTAACAGGCTCTCCTTATCGAACCCACCATTATCTTAACTTGAGGACCCTTGTATGGCTTGAACTACCTAATCTCCTCAAACTTAATCAACTCACTGAGGCCTACAAAATAGTCAACCACCCTGATAAAACTCCATCACTATCCAGCATTCTGGCCCCTTACTCTAATCTAAATAGTCTTAGATCATCCAACAGTTCTCTTATCCTTACCACTAAAGCTAAGAACTCAGGTGGGGATGCCCTCTACGCTAACTCCATTGGGAAACCATGGAACTCATTGCCAAACTACCTAAGACTCAACTTCACGCACCCAATTCAAAAACAACCTAAAAGAATATCTCATATCCCAATGGATATGTCCTTGCCGCCCACCGGACTAACATCATAGCTCATACCCTACTAGCCTTACTTCCTCCTAGCACGTTCTTCATTTTAGAACTCTATAACCTCTCACTTCAAATCACAATTGAAATTATTTACCCTTATCTTGTCTATGTACACCCCAAAGGAAACTAATTCCATGCTTAAAATACAGCATGTACTTTAATCAATATTTTGTATCACTATTTCTGTGTATTTTCTAACATGTATAAATTTTTTGTCTGTTTGATTGTTTGATTGGAGCTTTTCTCCTCGGGCCTCTACTGAAAATGGACATGTATCCAGCTAGACTAGCCCGGTTAACAAATGTAAAATAAATAAAATAAATAAATAAGAACTGTAATTCAGCTGTTGCTGCTGGTTCAAAAGGGGGAAGTGTTAACTTTTCCAGCACAAAGTTAAGGTCCCATGTAGGCAAAGGTGGCTTCCTTGGAGGCTTTACATTTTTAATTCCTCTCAAACTGCCTGTGTAGAGGATGAGAGAAGACTGGAGGATCCATGTTGTATTCTGCTGAAATTGCTGATGCATGAATCTTAATGGAGGAGTAAGACAGGCCATTGTGGAAAAGTTCTGCTAAGTATTCCAGGATGTTAGCTATGTTTGCTAATGATACATTTTCTCCTTTTGCTGCACTCCAAATGAGGTATCTTTTCCATTTGGCTGAATAAGTCTTCCTTGTGGAGGGTCCAGGATAATGTCCTTAACCCTCTGAGATAAATCTGGGTTATTTTGTTTTATGTAATATTCCAAGCAGCTAGCTGTAGTGTTTTCAAGTTTGGATGTAGGATCTTGTAGTTGTTCTGTGTTAGAAGTAAAGGACATAGAGGTAGAGGCCATGCGTGTGTCCGCGACATACTCCTCAGTAGCGGGTACCAATGCTGCCTCAGCCAGTCTGGAGCTATCAGGATTATCCTTGGGTGATCTTTTTTGATCTTCAGTAGCACTTTGTGCATCAAAGGAAGAGGTGGGAATGCATATGCTGTCAGGTTTTCCCAACTGAAGGATAGGGAGTCCAACTTCCAAGCAAGTGGGTGGTATGTCCTTGTGCAGAATTTCCTCAATTGGTGGTTGTGTGGGGATGCGAACAGGTCTATTTCTGGTAGTCCCCATTTCTTTGCAATGGTTTTGAAGATGTCTGGATGCAGCATCCATTCGTGGGCATCCGTGGTAGTTCTGCTTAAGGTGTCTGCTAGTGAATTTTCTTTTCCTGGCACAAATTTGGCCTGGAGTTGAATGTTGAAGTTCAGGGCCACATTCCACAGGTCCATTGCCATCCGGCATAGAGGATATGAGAGTGTACCTCCCTGTTTGTTGATATACCACATGACTGTGGTGTTGTCCGTCCTTATCAGCAAGTGACCCTGTTGAAGAAAAGGTCTGAATGTCTGGATTGCCTGTTTCACTGCCAGCATCTCCTTTTGATTTATGTGTAGATTCAGCTGGTCTTGTGTCCATAGGCCTTGTATGCACTTGTCCACCATGTGTGCTCCCCAGCCTAGGTCTGAGGCGTCCGTGGTGATAGTCTGGCTTGGATGAGGTTTGTGGAAAGGCAGTCCTCTGTTTGACAGGCCTGAGCCCACCACAGGAATTCTTGTTTCAGGCATGGAATTATTGGAATCTGGGCTTCTAGACTGTGCTTGTGTTGAGACCATACATTCCTTAGGTACCATTGCAACTTTCTCATATGCAGCCTGGCATGCGGAATCAATATTATGCAGGATGCCATGTAACCCAAGGCTTGCAGGACTTTCCTTGCTGTAAGCTGGATCTGTGTTGTTAATGCCATGAAATAGAGTGGTAGTTGCTTTTGTTTTTCTGCTGTGAGAAATGCCATCTGATTTGATGTGTCCAGCTCTGCACCCAAGAATGTTATCCTTTGGGATGGTACCAGCCTTGACTTTTTCATGTTGACTGTGTATCCCAGGGCTTGCAGCAGTTGTATAAACCTTTTCCAAATCTTTTGTTAATTTGGTCTTGTTGTCCACTTGTATTAGGCAGTCGTCCAGGTATGGATAAATCTGAATTCCCTGAAGCCTGCAATGAGCAATTACTGATGCCAGGCATTTCGTGAATACTCTGGGCGCAGTAGATAAGCCAAAGGGCAATGCTGAGAATTGATAATGCTCTGATCCTGCAAGAAATCTGAGGTATCTTCTGCAATCTGGTCGTATAGGGACGTGCAGGTATGCCTCCTTGAGATCTAGAGTCACCAGCCAAGACTCCTTGCCCAGCATGGGAAGAAGTTGCTGTAGTAGGGTTAGCATTTTGAATTTTGGAACAATGAGATATGTGTTCAGAGTGGACAGGTCGAGAATAGGCCTCCATTGATTTTCTTTCCTTGGTACCAGGAAAAGTCTGGAGTAAAATCCTTGCCCTTGTTCCATAGGCGGTACCTTTTCTATAGCTCTCATCCTTAGTAGGTGGTTGATTTGTCCTAGAGAGTTTGTTTTTTGGTTTGGTGGTAGGTTTGGCATTCCTCTCTTTTTTGGTAGTGTGTGGAAGTGAAACCTGTAGCCTTTGTCTATTGTCTGTAAAATCCATTTGTCTCCTGTAATGTAATGCCAGTTTATGGAAAATAAGGCTAGCTTTCCGCCCAAGGGTGCTTCCAGTTGTTCCCTGGTAGGCAGTATCAGAGCCAAGTCATTGTGTCTGTCCTGTGGAAGTGGTCGTAGCTGAATCTGTGGCAGTACTTCTCTGGTTGTTAGTCTGCCACTGACGTCCCCTGTAGGCACCTCTGGATTGACCTCTGCCTCTTGGGCGCCGATTTCTGCCTCTCTGTGCTCTGGAGGTGTCCGGAAAGGACAAATTCTTCGAAGGCCAATTTCTACTAAACCTCGGAGGTTGGACCTGTAAGAAATCTTTGACTGTTTGGACAGATTTTGCTTTTTCTTCCACCTTCTTTAGCACTTGCTGTGCAGGGGAGCCAAACAAACTTTGTTTCTCCATAGGAGCATCTAGGAGCTTTGACTTAACATGGTCTGGTAAGGATTGCTCTTTTAACTAGGCGTGCCTTCTAATCACTGTTCCAGTCATAGCTGATCTAAAGGAAGCCTCCAGTGCATCGTAGCCACATTTTAAGGAATGATTACTGACCTGCTGAATGTTATGTACCAAATTCTGAAGGGACTTACGGTCTATAGGTTCAGGAGAGGACAGTTTTTATTTAGCTGGTCTAACAAAAATTCCTGATACTGAATCATGTGGAATTGACAGTTTAAGGCCCTGGCCGAAAGAGTAGCAGAAGTATAAACGTTTTTACCCCATCTCTCTAATGCTCTAGATTCTCTTTCAGAGGGGAGGGGGTTTTTGGCAGAGGCAGCTGCTACAGCTTTGGGGCCCTGTGAAATGGTTTCAGGGTCTGCAATAGGAGCCTTATACAAGTGAAAGTGTGTGTCCGGGACCCTGTAATATCTGTCGGGCTTGGCAGGGGCCGGAGGAAGAGAGTCAGGGGCAGTACAGGCATCATTATATGGATCATCAACAACTGTTAGTACTGGAGGAATGGCTAAAGGCCTATGCTGTGGTAAATGTAAAAAGGTCCTTAGCCTTTTCCTTGAATCTGAAAAATCCTGGCCCTGCCATTGAAAATGCTCTCTCATAGCATGTAAGGTTTCCCCAAAAGAAAATTCTTCAGGAGGAGAAGCAGAAGGAATGGAGTCTTCTGCATCAGAATCCTCATAAGGAGAATATGGGCCTTCTGGAGGGTCTGAGTTTTCTGAATCATCCCAGGAATAGTCTGCAGAAACAGGATCCAGGGGCTCAGTTCTAGGCCTCTTCTCTGGAGGGGGTTGAGAGGCCCTGTCTGGGTGAGGTTGGGATCCCCTGATTAAAGAAATGAGATCCTCAGCCAGGCTGAGCATTTGGGAACTAGAGGTAGGCCTGTGCGAGGGGGTTTTGGCAGGCAAGGCCTTAGAAGATTTAGCTGCTTTAGCCCTAGAAAAAGCCTTGATAGACATAGATGCAGGGGGCCTAGCAGCTCCACATGCAGGAGTAGATATGTCTAAAGGAATAGTATCTGATAAGTCCTGGGTGCCTGCTACAGCAGGGGAAATTTCAGTAGCAGATTCAGCCATGCTCTGAGGCCTCTGCTATCGGAGGCATGCTTTCGGCCGAAGGAAGAACCGAGGACTCTGTTTCAGCCGAAACAGAGACACTCGCGGTTGGCTTAACCGTGGTTTCAGCCGAAACCACGGACCGTGAGTGTCGGTCCTTTTCCTTACGCTTTTTAGCTAATTGTGAAGTCGGAGTCTCCGACGGCATTTTGTAATCAAAAGCGGGACCAAAAAACTCCTCTGCAAACTCTGACCAACGTCTAAGTGTCCGTCGGTTGAAGGAAGCACAGGCTAGACAAGCTGATACGTCGTGGTCTGGGCCTAAGCAAGGAAGGCAGTAAGAGTGGAAATCCTTATGAGGTATTTGTTTCCCACAAGTTAAACAATTATTTACTTTTTCTGACATCGGCTGAGGCAAGAAAGAATCCCCAACGGGGTACTTAGCTTTTTAGAAGTCTTCGGTAGTAGAAATCTCTGGATCTGACTGACCGGCACTTGCGAACAGCTTCTGCTTCGGGCACCACGCGGCAAGAAAGACTGAGGAAAATGGCGTCGGCTGATGCCTTTATACCCAATACACAGCAGCTATGACGTCGGGTGAAGTGCGACATCAGCCGAGGCCAAACCCAGACTTTGGAATCCGGCCGACCGAAGGGCTGCCTGAGGCAGGACAACCCATATCTTAGGACTGCAGATGCATCCTTGAAGGACATCAAACAGTTGCTCTGTTTTCCTGATATCCTTGGTTCTGTCCAGGTAAAAACAAAGTTGTCTGTGTACATCCAAGTAATGCAAGATCCTTTCCCCCTTATTTTGTGGATTATTGAAAAAAGTTGGCAGGCGAATAGTTTGATTTAAAGCCACTTTGGAAACCACTTTAGGCATGAAAGTAGGATTAGTCCTTAAAGACACCCTATCTTGGTGAAAAATAATACAAGGTTCCACAGCCATGAGTGCTTGTAAAAGTACAGTTTTGTACCTACCATAAGTGTAGATGTCCGATAGGTATGCATCTGCAGTCAGCAACAGCAGTGGAAATTTCAGTAGCAGATTCAGCCATGCTGTGAGAGGCCTCGGCTATAGGAGGCATGCTTTCGGCCGAAGGAAGAACCGTGGACTCTGTTTCAGCCGAAACAGAGACACTCGCGGTTGGCTTAACCGTGGTTTCGGCCGAAACTGCGAGTGTCGGTCCTTTTCCTTACGCTTTTAACTAATTGTGAAGTCGGAGTCTCCGACGGCATTTTGTAAGCAAAAGCGGGACCAAAAAACTCCTCTGCAAACTCCGACCGACGTCTAAGTGTCAGTCGGTTGAAGGAAGCACAGGCTAGACAAGCTGCTACGTTGTGGTTTGGGCCTAAGCAAGGAAGGCAGTAAGAGTGGAAATCCTTATGAGGTATTTGTTTCCCACAAGTTAAACAGTTATTTACTTTTTCTGACATCGGCTGTGGCAAGAAAGAGTCCCCAACGGGGTACTTAGCTTTTTAGAAGTCTTCGGTAGTATCTCTGGATCTGACCGACCGGCACTTGCGAACAGCTTCTGCTTCGGGCACCGCACTGCAAGAAAGACTGGGGAAAATGGCGTCGGCTGATGCCTTTATACACAATTCACAGCAGCTATGACGTCGGGTGAAGTGCGACATCAGCTGAGGCCAGACCCAGACTTTGGAATCCGGCCGACCGAAGGGCTGACTGAGGCAGGACAAACCATATGTTAGGACTGCAGATGCATCCTTGAAGGACATCATATGGGTTGTCCTGCCTCAGGCAGCCCTTCGGTCGTCCGGATTCCAAAGTCTGGGTCTGGCCTCGGCTGATGTCGCACTTTCCCCGACGTCACAACTTCTGGGGTATAAAGGCATCAGCCGACGCCATTTTCCTCTGTTTCTTGCCCCACATGCCAGGTGCCCTCTAGGAAGGCTAAATTTGGATAATGCTGGAAAGTTCCAAACAGTAGCAAATTATATACATATATATACAAACAAACAAATACACCATAATAGATTCCCCCAGTTAGCTGAAAGAGGGGTAAGCACCCTAGGAAAACCACAGAGGGAAAGGAGGGTGGGTAATCCTGACTGCAGATGCATACCTATCTGACATCTACATTTATGGTAGGTACAAAACTGTACTATGTCCTTCAAGGATGCATCTGCAGTCATAACATATGGGTAGAATACCATAGCCAAACTGGGGGAGGAGGTACTAAGAAGGATGGTGCAGATAAAATCCCCTGCAGAACTGCAGTTGCAAACCCTGCTCGGGATCTGGAGTATAAAGGTAGATTGTAATGCTTGGCAAATGTATGCACGGAGCTCCAAGTAGCAGCTTCTAAAATGTCCTTGGTAGCCACCCCTCGTAGGAAAGCTGTAGTGGTGGCTGTGGCCCTTGTGGAATGAGGCCTGATATTTTCAGGAGCTGTCTTTCCATGAAAGGAGTAGCAAAAACTAATGCAATTTCCTATCCATTTTGAAATTGTCTGTTTGGAAATTGCTCTTCCTTGCACCCCAGTTGCATATGCTACAAAAAGTTGGTCAGTTTTTCTGTTGGTTTTAGTTCTGTCCAGATAGTAGTGTAGCTGTCTGTGTATATCCAAGGTGTGCAACAGTTTCTCTCCTTTGTTCTGTGGGTTAGGGAAGAAAGTAGGCAAATGAATAGCTTGGTTCAAGGATACCCTGGATACCACCTTTGGCATGAAAGTAGGATTGGTTCTCAGTGACACTCTATCCTGGTGGAAAATAAGAAAAGGCTGCACTGCCATTAATGCCTGTAACTCGGATACTCTTCTTGCTGAAGTGATTGCCAGAAGAAAAGCAGTTTTCCAAGATAGAAACTGTAGGTCTGCTGATGCTGCTGGTTCAAAAGGAGGTAGTGTCAATTTCTCCAGCACGGAATTGAGATCCCATGCAGGTAGAGGGGGTCTCCTTGGAGGTTTAACATTTTTGATCCCTCTCAAAAATTGTCTGAGCAGAGGGTGAGAGAAGATAGGTGGATCCAAATTGTATTCTGCTGAAATTGCTGAAGCATGAATCTTAATGGAGGAGTAAGACAGGCCATTGTGGAACAATTCTGCTAAATACTCTAGGATGTGTGCTAGGTTCGCCACTGAAACATCTGTGCCCTTTGATGTGCTCCAAATGAGGAATCTTTTCCATTTAGCTGAGTATGTCTTCCTTGTGGAAGGTCTGCGAGCCTCCAGGATGATGTCCTTCACTCGGAGATAAAACTGTTTGGTTTTAAGGAATTTTCCAGGCAGTTAGTTTCAATGTTGTCAAGTTTGGATGCAGGGTCTTGAAATTGTTCTGCGTTAGAAGAGGAGGCCACAGGGGAAGAGGCCATGAGTTCGCCTGAGACTTGCTTCTGAGTAGCGGATACCAGTGTTGCCTTGGCCAGTCCGGAGCTATTAGTATCACCTTTGGCTGTTCCTCCCTGATCTTCAGTAGAACCTTGTACATCAATGGGAGAGGTGGAAAGGCATATACTGTTAGTGCATTCCAGCTGAAAGAGAGTCAGTCCACCCTCCAGGCTTGTGGGTGGTATGTCCTTGAGCAGAATTTTTTCAGTTGGTGGTTGAGTGGGGAGGCGAACAGATCTATCTCTGGCATTCCCCATTTCTTTGTTATGAGTTTGAAGATGTCTGGATGCAGCATCCATTCGTGTGCATCCGTGGTAGTTCTGCTTAAACTGTCTGCTAGTGAATTTTCTTTTCCTGGTACGAATTTGGCCTGTAGCTGGATATTGAGATTCAGGCATAGGTTCCACAGATTCATTGCCATCCGGCATAGTGGGTAGGAATGTGTGCCTCCTTGTTTGTTTATGTACCACATGACCGTGGTGTTTTCTGTCCTCATTAACAGATGTCCTTGCTGGAGGAATGGTTTGAATGCCTCGATTGCATGCCTCACTGCCAGCATTTCCTTTTGATTTATGTGCATGCTTAGCTGTCCTTGAGGCCATAGGCCTTGGATGCATTTGTTCTCCATGTGTGCTCCCCATCCTTGGTCTGAGGCGTCCGTGGTGGTCTGCCTTGTGTTTGGTTTGTTGAAAGGCAACCCTCTGTTGGACTGGCAGGCCTGTGCCCACCATAGGAATTCCTGTTGAAGGCATGGAATAATTGGTATCATGGTTTCTAGACTGTGACTGTGTTGAGACCATACATTCCTTAGGTACCATTGCAATTTTCTCATATGCAGTCTGGCATGAGGAATTAAGATTATGCAAGATGCCATGTAACCCAGGGCCTGCAGGACTTTCCTTGCAGTAAGCTGAGTTTGTCTCGTTAAAATCATGAAATAATCTGGAAGTTGTTTTTGTTTTTCTTCTTCGAGAAAGGCCATCTGAGTGATTGTGTCCAGATCCGCACCCAAAAAGGTTATCCTTTGGGATGGCACTAGTCTTGACTTTTGGATGTTGACTGTGTATCCCAAGGCCTGTAGCAGGAATATGACATAGTCCAAGTCCTTTAATAATTTTTTCTTGTTGTCCGCTTGTATTAGGCAGTCGTCCAGGTATGGATAAATTTGAATTCCCTGAAGTCTGCAATGTGCAATTACTGATGCCGGGCATTTCGTGAATACTCTGGGCGCAGTAGATAAGCCAAAGGGCAATGCTGAGAATTGATAATGCTCTGATCCTGCAAGAAATCTGAGGTGTCTTCTGCAATCTGGTCGGATAGGGACGTGCAGGTATGCCTCCTTGAGATCTAGAGTCACCAGCCAAGACTTCTTGCCCAGCATGGGAAGAAGTTGCTGTAGGGTCAGCATTTTGAATTTTGGCACAATGAGGTAAGTGTTGAGCGCTGACAGGTCGAGAATAGGCCTCCATTGGTTTTCTTTTCTTGGTACCAGGAATAATCTGGAGTAAAATCCTTGGCCTTGTTCTGTAGATGGTACTCTTTCTATAGCTTTCATTTGAAGAAGTTTGATGATTTGTCTTAAAGCCTCTGCCTTCTGGTTTGGTGGAAGGTTTGGCATTCCGCCCCTTTTTGGCAAAGTGTGGAAGTAAAACCTGCATCCTTTGTCTATTGTTTGCAATGTCCATGTATCCTTTGTAATGCAATGCCAGTTTCTGGAGAATAGAGCCAGCTTTCCGCCCAAGGGAGCTTCCAGTTGATCCCTGGTAGGCGGAATCAGAGTCAAGTCATTGGGTCTGTCCTGTGGTAGTGGTTGCAGTTGTTGCTGTGGCACTACCCCTCTGGTTGGCAGGCTGCCATTGACGGCCCCTGTAGGCACCTCTGGATTGACCTCTGCCTCTAGGGCGTCTGTTCCTGCCCCTCTGTGCTCTGGAGGTGTCTGGAAAGGACCAATTCTTTGTAGGCCAGTTTCTGCTGAACCTTGGAGGTTGGACCTGCAGGAATTCCTTTACTGTTTGCACAGATTTTGCTTTTTCTTCCACCTTCTTTAGAATCTCATGTGCAGGGGAGCCAAATAAACTTTGTTTCTCCATTGGAGCATCGAGGAGTTTAGCCTTGAAATGGTCTGGCAAAGATTGCTCCTTCAGCCAGGCATGCCTACGAATTACTGCCCCAGTCATAGCTGATCTAAATGAAGCCTCCAGTGCATCATAGCCACATTTAAAAAAAAATGATTACTGACCTGCTGAGAGTTGTGTACCAAATCCCGAAGGGATTTACGGTCTAAGGGTTCAGGAGAAGAAAGCTTCTTATTCAGCTCATCTAACAAAAATTCTTAGTACTGTATCATATGGAATTGACAGTTTAATGCCCTGGCAGAAAGAGTAGCAGATGTATATACCTTTTTTCCCCCCACCTCTCTAGTGCTCTAGACTCTCAGAGGGAAGGGGATTCTTGGCAGTAGCAGCTACAACCCCTTTAGGGCCCCGAGAAATAGTTTCTGGGTCTGCAGCATGGGCTTTATACAGGTGGAAATGAGAATCTGGGACCCTGTAATATCTGTCAGGTTTGGCAGGGGCCGGGGGAAGAGAATCAGGTGCAGCACTGACATTGCACACATCATCAATTACGGTCAGAACAGGAGGTATGGCTAAGGGCCTATGCTGGGGCAAATGTAAAAAGGTCCTTAATCTTTTTCTAGAATCAGAGAAATCCTGACCCTGCCATTGAAAGTGCTCCATCATGGAGTGTAAAGTCTCCCCAAAGGAAAATTCTTCTGGTGGGGAGGCGGAAGGAATAGAATCTTCTGCATCTGAATCCTCATAAGGAGAGTAGGCCCCATCCCGATGGTCTGACAAATCAGATCCATCCGAGGAGTAATCTGAGGAAAGAGGTTCAGAGGGATCTGTCCTGGGCCTTTTATCTGGAGGAGGTTGGGAGGCCCTGTCTGGGTGAGGTTGAGAACCCCTAATTAAGGAAATGAGGTCCTCAGCAAGACTGAGGATCTGAGAACTGGAGGAAGGCCTCTGGGAAAGTAGATTTGGCAGGCAAAGTTTCTGAAAGCTTGGCAGCTTTTGCCCTGGAGAAGGCCTTGATAGACATAGAAGCTGGAGGCCTAGCTGCCCCACGTGCAGGAGTAGAAATGTCCAAAGGTATGGTGTCGGACAATTCTTGAGCACTAGCTTCAGTAGGGAATTCTGAGACCGACTCGGCCGGGGCCCCTCTGGCCTCGGTGGCTGGAGGTATGGTTTCGGTAGTAGCAATAACAGAGGTGTTTCAGCCGAAACAGAGACACTCGCGGTAGGCCTAGCTGTGGTTTCAGCCGAAACCGCGGGCCGCGAGTGTCGGTCCTTTTCCTTGCGTTTTTTGGCCATATGCGAAGTCGGAGTCTCCGACGGCATTTTATAAGCAAAAGCGGTACCAAAAAATTCCTCTGCAAACTACGACAGACGTCTAAGAGTCCATCGGTTGAAGGAGGCACAGGCTAAACAAGCTGATACGTCGTGGTCTGGGCCTAAGCAAGGAAGGCAGTAAGAATGGAAATCCTTATGAGGTATTTGTTTCCCACAAGTTAAACAATTATTTACTTTGTCTGACATCGGCTGAGGCAAGAAAGAGTCCCCAACGGGGTACTTAAATTTTTCGAAGTCTTCGGTAGCGGAAATCTCTGGATCTGACCGACCGGCACTTGCGAACAGCTTCTGCTTCAGGCACTGCGCGGCAAGAAAGACTGAGGAAAATGGCGTCGGCTGATGCCTTTATACCCCAGAAGTTGTGAAGTCGGGGAAAGTGTGACATCAGCCGAGGCCAGACCCAGACTTTGGAATCCGGCCGACCGAAAGGCTGCCTGAGGCAGGACAACCCATATGTTATGACTGCAGATGCATCCTTGAAGGACATCTCAGAGACTCTCCTGGCTGAAGTCAAAGCCAGTAGGATAGCTGTCTTCCATGATAAATATTTAATATCAGATGTGGCAGCAGGCTCAAAAGGAGGCAGAGTGAGTTTTTCCAGAACATAGTTGAGGTCCCAGGCAGGCATAGGTGGTGTCCTAGGGGGCCTTAAATTCTTTGCTCCTCTGAGATATTGTGTCAGAAGTGGATGAGAAAAGACTGGAGGATCTGTACTGTAATGTGCAGAGATAGCAGAGGCATGTATTTTTCTGGAGAAGGATAAACCCTTATGTAGCATGTCTGTCAGGTAAAGACAAATCAGTGGGATATTAGGGATGAGGGGATCCGAATCCTGAGCATGCATCCAGGTGCAAAATCTCTTCCATTTACCTGCATACGATTTTCTAGTGCTAGGCCGTCTGGCTTCTAAGATGACATCCATGACCTGTTTGGGAAGGAAAGGATTAATCATAGACCCGGAATTCGCCAGGCTGCGAGTTTTGACATGAGAGTGCAGAACCTGGCTCTGGTGTTGGGACAAAAGATTTGGAATCTGAGGTAAAATCCAAGGAGGCTCCTGGGATAGATTCATCAGTGTTGAGTACCAAAATTGACGAGGCAAATTTGGGGCCAGTAAAATCATCGTCTTGGGCTTGTCCTGCTTGATCTTTAGTAACACCCGTGGAAGAGGTAGTGACGGAAAGGCATACCCCGAGAGGTTTCGCCAACTGAATGATAGTGCATCCACTTTCCATGCTAGCTTGTGAAATGTCCTTGTGCAAAAAAATCTATAACTGGTGGTTGAAGGGGGATGCAAATAGATCTATGTCCGGGCAGCCCCTGGCTTCTGTAATCTTGAATATTTGGGTGTCTAGCATCCACTCGTGTGGGTCTGACAGATTCCTGCTCAGGCTATCTGCCAGAATATTTTGTTTTCCTGAAAGGAACTGAGCTTGTAGATCCACCTTGCAAGCTAGAGCTGTGTTCCATAGAGTCACGGCTAGTCTGCAAAGGGGGTAGGAGTGTGAACCCCCTTGCTTGTTTATGTATCATATAACTGTGGTGTTGTCTGTCCGTATCAGTAGTTGTCCTGGTTGTAGAAGATCCCTGAAAGCCAAGAGGGCATTCTGTACAGCTAACATCTGTTAAATTGATATGTAGGTGCTTCTGATCCTCTGTCCAAAAACCTTGCATACCTTTTCCCTGCAAGTGTGCTCCCCATGCGTAATCCGAGGAGTCCGTGATTAACACTTGGCTGGCTGGAGGCAGACTGAAGGCTTTCCCTTTGTTGTGAAGACATGCCATGGTCCAACAATGGAATTCCTTTTGTAGGCAAGGCAAGACAGCAATCTGTGTGTCTAGACTGTGGCAATGTTGGGACCATACACTTTTTAGGTATCATTGTATTTCTCATATGTAGTCTTGCATTTGGTACGAGAAGGATGCAGGAGGCCATGTAACCCAAAGCCTGCAGGAATTTCCTTGCAGTTAGCAGAGTTATTGACGCCAAGGTTTTGAAAGTTGAAGCCAGCTGCAGTTGTTTTTCGGATGTCAGGAATGCCATCTGGGTTGTTGTGTTTAGAAGAGCACCCAGAAAAGTTATCTGTTGTGTGGGTGTCAAATTTGACTATGTTCACAGTGAATCCCAGGAACTTGAGTAGATTTTGAACAAATTCCAGGTGCTGGAGTAAGACATCCTTGCTGTCTGCTTGAATAAGGCAGTCATCCAGATAAGGGTAAATTTGAATTTCCTGGAGTCTGCAATAAGCCACTACTGGTGCCAGGCACTTGGTAAAGACCCTGGGCTCAGTAGACAAACCAAAGGGCAGCGCAGAGAATTGGTAATGTTTCGAGACGGCCTTGAACCTAAGGTATTTTCTGCACTCCTGTCTGATAGGGATGTGTAGATAAGCCTCCTTTAAATCCAATGTCACCATCCATGCATTTTTGCTCAACACTGGCAGGAGCTGCCGCAGAGTAAGCATCTTGAACTTTGGTATCTCCAGGAAGGCGTTTAAGACAGAGATCCAGGATGGGTCTCCATGAATTTTGCTTTCTGGGAACTAGGAAGAGCCTTGAGTAAAAGCCTTGCCCTGTCTCTGATTGTGGAGCTAGTTCTATGGCCCTTATAGCCATGAGGGATCCCACCTGGTTTAATGCTTCTGCCCATTGGTGTTTTGGTAGGTCTGGCCATCTGTTTGGTCTTGGCAAGGTATGAAAGTGGAATTTGTAACCTCTTGAAACTACATCCAGAACCCACTTGTCTTGGGTTATGCAAGTCTAATTTTGTTGAAAAAGAGAGTTTTCCTCCTAGAGGGGCTTCCAGGAGAGAAGTTCCTGGAGCCATGCAGGGGGAGTCATTGAGCCTGTGTTCTATAAGATTGAGGTCTGTCCTCTCCACCCCTGGGGGTGGAAGAACTCCACTGTCTAGATCTGTAAAAGGTCTGTGCTTGGGTCCTCCCTCTGGAGCGCCTATATCTACCCCTCTGAGGCCTGTCCGAGCTGGGAAAGGACCAATTTTTAGTTGGCCAATTTCTGCTAAATCTTGGGGGCTGAACTTGTAAGAAATCCTTAACTGTTTGCCTGGATTTTGCCTTATCCTCCATTTTCTTTATCACCTCTTCAGCCTTAGACCCAAACAAAACATTATGCTGAACAGGAGCATCCAGTAACTTTGCTTTCACTTGATCAGGTAAGTTTTGCTCCTTTAACCAAGCATGCCTTCTAATGACTGTGCTAGAGGCAGCCACCCTGCATGAAGCCTCCAAGGCATCAAAACCACAGTGTAAACCACGCTTCCCCACTTGTTCAGTTGCATGTATCAAATCGTGTAATTCCTTATCTACACATGCAGAAATGGTACCTAGCTTTTGTTTCATAAGACAGCAGAAATTGCTGATATTTTAGCATATGAAATTAACAATTTAAAGCCCCAATAGATAAAGTAGTAGAAGTGTACACTTTTTTGCCCCATCTCTCCAAAGCTCTAGAATCCTTATCTGTCGGAATAGGGTTTTTAGCAGAGGCGGCCTTAACCCCCTTAGGACCCTGAGAAATGGTTTCTGAATCAGCAGTAGGATTTTTGTAAAGGAACTGGTGTGAGTCAGGGACCCTGTAATATCTGTCGGGCTTAGCAGGGGCTGGAGGAAAGGAGTCACGAGTTAAATTAGCCTCAGAAAAGGCATCATCCACAATATCAAAAATAGGGGGAATAGGCAGGGGTCTATGTTGGGGAAGAAGGAAATCCCCAAGTCTTCTCTTAGATTCAGAGTACTCCTGTCCTTCCCAGTGAAAATGTTCCCTCATGTCATGTAAAGTTTCCCCAAAAGAAAAATCCTCAGGGGGAGAAGCTGATGGAATGGATTTATCAGCATCAGAATCCTCATAAGGAGGGAAAGTATATTCCTGTTCAGAGGAAGACACTGAAGAAATAGATGCCTGATCAGAAGATTCATAATCCAATTCTTGCCTTGGCCTTTTGTCTGGAGGGGGATGTGAACCCCTAATCATGGTTAGTAAGTCCTCTGCCATTTTAAGTAGCTGTTTCTGAGATTTGGGTCCCGGATCAGAAGAGGCCTGGGCTGGTGTCTTAGATTTAGGAGTCTTTGCCTTTGTCTTTGGCTTTGCCTTTATCAGAAGCTGTGTAGGCCTGAAAACCCCCTCGGAAGCCAGTACCTGCACAGCGGCTCCGGAATCATCTGAGGGAGCACTGTCCGAAGGTCCTGCAGCTGGAGTACTCAAAGGCCTAGTTGGCTCTTCGTGGGAGTCCATTTCGGCAATCTGTTCTGAAATGGCTGACTACAGGGGCTGCGAAAGCACCTCACTGACGGCCGAACCTGTAGCTGGCTCTGCTTGTAAAACGTAGTCTGATTTAGACCTCGGAGGCCTGTCCTTATCCTTGCGTCGTTTGTGAACTCCGGTAGTCGGAAGCGTGTCAGACTTTTATAATTAAATCGCCTGCCAAAGTAGTGAAAAGCAAAATCGTACCTCCACTTAATCGTATGTTGGTTAAATCTAGCACAAAATCGACAACTAGCTACATCGTGGTCAGGGCCTAAACAAGGAATACAGTAAGAATGGAAATCCTTAAGAGGTATTTGCTTCCCACAAGAAATGCAATTATTAACTTTTTCTGACATCAGACTGGAGCAAGAAAAAGTTTCCTCAACGGGGTACTTTTAGCTTTGAGAAGAAGTCTTCGGACTGAAGCATGAAAAAATATCAGGAGTCAGCCGACCGGCACTTGCGAACTGCTTTCACCACACGGCAAGAAAGACTGGAGAACATGGAGTCGGCTGGCAACTTTGTATTCCTAGCGCTCTGACGTCAGGGAGCATGACTGAACAGCCGACGCCGGACCCAGACTTTGGGATTCTGACTGACCAAGGACTGCCTGCCGGCAGGAAGAACCCTACAGTGATGACTGCAACAGTGAAACACTATGAACATCTGTTATTCCATGGGCTAGGCTCTTTGTGAATACTCAGAGCTGTGGATTCTGGCTGACCGAGGACTGCCTGCTGGCAGGAACAACCCTACAGTGATGACTGCAACAGTGAAACACTATGAAAGTACAGTTTTGTACCTACCATAAATGCAGATGTTCGAAGATCCACATTGCTGCAGTCCTTACATATGGGGTAGTCCGCTGTCCTTGGTCGGCCCGAATACCAAAGTATTAGGCTGACGTCGGTCATGAGCGCTCAGATCTGACATCAGAGCGTCAGGGTATAAAAGCGCATGACCGACGTCATATCCTCAGTCTTTTCTTGCCCCAGATGTCAGAAGGCCCTAAAAAGAAAGGCCACAGCCCAAAAACAGGATACCTCCCAAAAACATGCCCAACAACAACCATCACCCAAACCATATAACCATGCCAAACTACAGAGGGAAGGAGGAGGTAAATTGGACTGCAGCAATGTGGATCTTGAACATCTACATTTATGGTAGGTACAAAACTGTACTATGTTCTTCATCTCACATTGCTGCAGTCCTTACATATGGGTAGAATCCCAAAGCAGAGGTAAAGGGAGGATGGCAAAATCATAAAGCATTAGGGGCTGCTAAAATGCCCTGTAATATTGCAGTGGCAAATCCAGCCCTAGACTTAGAATAAAGAGGAAGGTGGTAATGCTTGGAAAAAGTATGTACTGAACTCCAAGTGGCTGCTTCCAAAATATCTTTGTAGCTACCCCCTTAGAAAGGCAGTAGAAGTGGCAGTAGCTCTAGTGGAATGAGGTCTGATTCCAGCGGGAATCTCCTTACCATGATGGGAATAACAGAAAGAAATACAAAACCCAATCCATTTAGAAATAGTTTGTTTTGAAACAGGTTTTCCCTGAGAACCCAAAGCAAAAGAAACAAACAACTGCTGAGACTGCCTGAACCCCTTGGTTCTGCTCAAATAATAACGTAACTGCCTGTGAATATCCAAAGTATGCAAAATCTTCTCCCCTTTATTTTGGGGGTTTGCATAAAAAGTAGGCAAATGAATAGTTTGGTTCAAAGCCACACTAGAAACCACTTTAGGCATAAAGGAAGGATTAGTACGCAAAGATACCCTATCCTTATGAAAAATCAGGAAAGGTTCCACTGCTATAAGGGCCTGTAATTCAGAAACCCTTCTTGCAGAGGTAATGGCCAACAAAAAAGCAGTCTTCCATGATAAATACATTAACTCGGCAGTAGCTGCAGGCTCAAAAGGTTGTAGAGTAAGCTTTTCCAACACAAAATTGAGATCCCAAGCAGGAGTAGGAGTCCTACGTGGGGGTCTTATGTTCTTTGCCCCTCTGAGAAACTGCTTAAACAAAGGATGGGAAAATAAAGGAGGGTCACAGTCATAGTGAGTAGAAATGGCTGCAGCATGAACCTTTATCGAGGAGAAAGACAAACCCTTGTCCAATAACTCGGTAAGATATTGAAGAGAAACACTTAAATCAGGCTTGGAAACTCAAAGTCCTTCGCTTTGCTCCAAAGAAAAAATCTCCTCCATTTATCAGCGTAAACTTTCCTTGTACTAGGCCTTCTGGCCTCCAAAATAACATTCAAAACTTGTTGTGGAAGCTGAGACCCTCCAGGGTCTAAAACAGAATATGCCAGGCTGTGAGATGCAGAGACTGAATCTTGACATTGAGGAAGTGATTGCCCTCGAGACAAAAGATGCGGAATCAAAGGCAGAGGCCATGGAGGCTCCTGTACCAAACTCCTCAGTAGTGGGTACCAGTGCTGTCGAGGCCAATCCGCGCTATCAGAATCATGGATGGCTTGTCTATTCTGGCCTTCAGGAGTACCTTGGGAATGAGAGGCAGAGGTGGAAAGGCATAGACATGAAGATTGCTCCAACTGAATGATAGAGCATCCACCTTCCAAGCTGTGGGATGAAACATTTTTGTGCAAAACTTTGGCAACTGGTAATTTAGTGGAGAAGCGAACAGATCTATGTCTGGAGTCCCCATAACACTGTCAACTTTTGAAACACATGAGGATCCAGTTTCCACTCGTGAGGATCCACAATTTGTCTGCTCAACACATCCGCTAAGGAGTTCTGTGCTCCTGGTAGAAACCTTGCCTGAAGATTGAGGTGTAAACAGAGCAGTCTCCCACAAAATCATCGCTTGCCTGCAAAGAGGGTACGAATGGGTTCCCCCTTGCTTGTTGATGTACCACATGACAGTAGTGTTGTCTGTTTGAATCAACACCTGTCCTGGGTGAAGTAAATCCTTGAAAGCCATCAATGCAAATTGGACTGCTAACATCTCCTTCAAGTTGATATGCAAATGTTGAAGTCTGACAGGCCACGTGTCTTGCACCCATTTTCCATTGAGGTGTGCTCCCCAAGCCTTGTCAGAGGCATCTGTCGTTAGAATCTGACTCGCCTCTGGTCGGGTCACAGAGAGTCCCTTGTTTAGGTGACATTCCTGAGCCCACCACAAAAATTCTTTCTGAATGCAAGGTATTATCTGAATGACAGTGTCTAGATCTTGGCAGTGTTGTGTCCATACATTTTTGAGATACCATTGAAGCTTCCTCATATGCAGTTTGGCATTGGGAAGCACCAGAATACAAGATGCCATGAACCCCAAGGCTTGAAGGACTGTCCTTGCAGTCAGCCTGGACTGTAGAGACATTTGATGGAAATAAAGAGAAAGACTTCTTTGTTTGTCCGGTGTCAAAAAGACCATCTGGGAAGCTGTATTCAAGTCTCACACCCAGAAAGCACATGTCCTGAGAGGGTACTAGACTGGACTTTGTTTCGTTCACAGAATACCCTAGGCATCTTAACACTACCATCACATACTGTAGAAGATGCAGAAGTTCGTCTTTGTGTTGTGCAAGAATCAGGCAATCGTCCAAATAAGGATAAATCTGTATTCCTCTTAACCTGAAAATGGCTATCACTGGAGCCAGAACCTTTGTGAACACTCTGGGCGCAGTAGATAAGCCAAAGGGCAATGCAGAGAACTGATAATGTAAATTTCCAGCCCGAAAACTCAGGTACCTCCTGCAACTGGGCCTGATAGGAACATGAAGATAAGCCTCTTTGAGATCCAGAGTTACCATCCAGTGATCTTTTCCCAACAGAGGTAAAAGCTGTTGTAACGTCAGCATTTTGAACTTTGGAATGTCCAGATAAGTGTTGAGGATAGACAAATCCAAAATTGGTCTCCACGTGTTCCCTTTCTTTGGTACTAGAAACAGGCGAGAATAAAATCCTAGTCCCACTTCTGACAGAGGAACTGGCTGTATAGCTCCTATTTGAAGAAGTAAAGAAATCTGCTTGTGAGCCTCTATCCTTTGGCGAGGAGGAACGTCTGGCATGCCTTTGAAAGGAGGCAATGTATGGAAATGGAACTTGTAGCCTCGGTTTATAATGTCCAATACCCATTTGTCCTGGGTGACTAAAAGCCAGTTTTGCTTGAACAGTGCTAACTTTCCTCCCAAAGGAGCTGCCAGGGAAGAAGAATCTGGCAGCTGAAAATGCAGGTCATTGAGCCTGTTTACGAAAGGACTGGCCCCTGCTCTCACCTGCAGATTGTGCAGGTGAACTCCAAGTTCTAGGCCTGAATGTACTGTGAGCTCTGCCCCTGCCACGTCTAGATCTACCCCTAGACTGAGAATCAGAAGGGTAGGTCCACCCCTTAGTAGGCCAATTTCTACTAAACTTTGGAGGTTGCACCTGCAAAAAATCTTTAACAGCCTGCATGGACTTAGCCTTGTCTTCCATTTTCTTCAAAACAGACTCCACAGGGGGACCAAACAAAACTTCAGACTGTAAAGGGGCATCAAGAATTCTAGTTTTAACATGCTCGGACAAATTCTGATCCTTAAGCCAGGCGTGCCTACGAAGAACTGAACCAGTGGCAGCCACCCTAGAAGAGGCCTGTACAGCATCAAAACCACACTGCAAAGAATGCTTACCCACCTGTTCAGAGACATGTACTAAATCCTGCAATTCTTTACACTCTATGCCCTCTGCCAAAGCATCCACTTTAGATTTTAGCTGAGAAAGGAGGAAATTCTGATATTTCAACATATGAAACTGGCAATTTAAAGCCCTCATTGCTAAAGTAGAAGAGGTATACACCTTCTTACCCCATCTATCCAAAGCTCTAGCTTCCTTATCTAGAGGAACCGGATTCTTTACAACAGAAGCTCTAACACCCTTAGGCCCCTGACTAATAGTTTCTGGGTCCGCCCTAGGACTCTTATACAGATATTTATGAGCCTCAGGCACCCTGTAATACCTGTCCGGTTTAACTGGCAGGAGGCAAAGAATCTGGGTTAAGGAAGCCTCGAGAAAACATCTTGAACAACATCCAAAACAGGAGGTATAGCCAAGGGTCTATGCTGTGGTAAAAACAAGAATTCCCTAAGCCTCTTCCGTGAATCAGAGAAATCCTGTCCTTCCCACTTAAAATGTTCCCTCATGGAATGCAGAGTTTCTGAAAATGAAAAATCCTCTGGAGGAGAAGCAGAAGGAGTGGAATCCTCTGCATCAGAATCAGAATAAGGGGGGAAAATCTTGAATATCTTCAGCAGAAGAGTCTGAGTCATCTGAGGCCTGATCCAAACTTTCCAACTCTGGCTCCACCCTGGGCCTCTTATCAGGAGGGGGCATAGAACCTCTAATTAAAGTAATCAAATCTTCTGCCATTTTAAGCATGTGCTTTTTAGGCACAGACCCTGAAGTACCTGGAGGGACACCAGAGGAAGGCAAAACAGACCTGCCCTTAGAAGAAGCCTTAGAAATAGTAGCAGAAGGCCTAACCACCTTAGGCATAGAAGGAGAACAGTAACCTGAGAGGCCCCTTCAGCTTGACCAGACTCCTGTGAGGCCACATCGAGCAAAATCAAAGTTTCCGCGGAGACTCAACAGAAACTTCAGCCGGAGCCAGCAGGTCTACTGTAGTTTCTGCAGGTCCGGCGTCCGAACGGACGAATCAACCTGTCTAGGTTTCAAGGATTTGTCTTTGCGCTTCTTCAGGAAGCGGCGTCGGAGGATCCGACGGCATATTATAATTACACCGCTTACCAAAGACTAACCTAGCACAATCTAACCTTCTTTTATAGTGCGCTTATTAAACCTAGCACAAAACAGACACCCGACTACGCCGTGGTCCGTCCCAAACAAGGAATGCAAAGAGTGATAATCCCTATGCGGTATCTGTTTCCCACAAGAAATACAATTATTCACTTTTTCTGACATCTGGAATTAACTGAGGCAAGAAAAACAAAAATATTCCCAACGGGTACTTAGCCAACTTGGTTTGGTCTGAAACTCAGAATACGAAAATTTCAGAACGCCGAACGGCACTTGCAACGCTGCTTCTGCATCGGACCATGCGGCAAAAAAGACTGAGGATATGACGTCGGTCATGCGCTTTTATACCCTGACGCTCTGATGTCAGATCTGAGCGCCCATGACCGACGTCAGCCTAACACTTTGGTATTCGGGCCGACCGAGGACAGCGGACTACCCCATATGTAAGGACTGCAGCAATGTGAGATGAAGAACATCGGTTATTCCATGGGCTAGGCTCTTTGTGAATACTCAGAGCTGTGGATTCTGGCTGACCGAGGACTGCCTGCCGGCAGGAAGAACCCTACAGTGATGACTGCAACAGTGAAACACTATGAACATCGGTTATTCCATGGGCTAGGCTCTTTGTGAATACTCAGAGCTGTGGATAAATCAGAAAGGGTTGTTCTTTCAGCTTTTCCCGGTTAGGGGTCGCCACAGCGAAACTCCGGTCCGCTAATGATTGGCAGTAGATTCCTACGGTGCCAAGGTGCCAGCCCGACGCCCAACCTTCAACAACAGCACGCCTAATAGACAAAATTGACAATGTGAGGAGACAGAACTAGTCGCCAGGCAAATTAATAACCTATCAGGAAAAACACCTTTGTCCATGTACCCCAAAGACACTGGATCTATTTTTAGAGTTAGCATTTGATTGCAAAGGAAAAGATTGAGGTCCTGCATCTGGCACTGAGAAGACAAGGAAGAATGCAGGTAGTCATTCTCAAGGTGCAACTGTCCCCCATTTTCTGAACAGATCCTTGTATTTTGCCAACGTTAATACCCCCTGCCACCTCTTATTTGTGCCTCATTTGCCATAAATAGGAGCAGACTAGACATTTTTGAACGGACTTAAAGATTTGACTTGCAATGCAATAAACTTGCACATATGGCCATGGTAATTAAACTCTAAAATCCAAAGTAGCTGAAGAGAAAATTCTATTCTCAAATCTATTCACCTTACCATCCTTATCCCCTGGAGAAAGATCAGCACTCATTAAAACCCTACTGCTAGCTGACGCAGTGGGATAAATTGTTTCAAGATCAGACCAAAGGTGAAAAAAGAATTAGTTAGCCTGAGAAAGTTTATAAAGCCCCTATTTCCTTTTTAAAGACTGAAGACAGGGAACCTAGATTATTGCAGTCAGAACCAAAGACATCATTTAAGGCTGGCAAACTAGGAAGAGAAGTAACATGAGGGACCCTCCACTTGTTCCAACAAAAATACATCATTCAGCCTGGAAACAGTGCTCAGATAAGGATTTTTGAATTCCAGGACCAAATGCCCGAAGTAAACTCCTGACTAACGTAAGAATATCTTCATGTACCATAATAGTCTCCTTCAATGAATATAACACTCCCTAAGGTCCAGGTAGTTGCTGTCCAGCCTGCCAGAATGGCACATCATTAGCATCATCAAAATGACCGATTTAATTAACTTCATTCCAAGCTCAGTTTCATGAAAAAATAAGGGACAATGGTATTCTTGATGGGCAAGGGAAAAAAAAAAAAAAGCACATCAGCCTTGAAATTCCAAAACAGTTTCATATTAGTTCATGCTCTAGGTGTAACAGTGCAGTTTAAATGGAGACAGGTTTGTTGAAAAACATGCAATCAAAAAATAACATTTATTGAATTTGTTCATCTACCAAAATCTGCCATTTAAATGCACTGTTACTGTACTGCTGCCCTCCCTGCAACAGTAAAATCCATATGGATACATTTCAATTGTAATGGCTATGAATTCCTACCTGTGCAGGACTAGGAACTGCATCCGTTTGATTACCCAAACCCAACTGCCCCAACTTGTTTTCTCCAAATGCAAATATGGTCCCATTTTCTAGAAAAAAACACAAACAAGTAAGAGGAAAAATGCTACCTGAAATGAGTAACAATGGCAGTATGCAACTCTGCCCATATCATTTAATGTAAATTTCCAAACTATCAGAACATCCAACCCAGATGTGACAGTGGCATCAATGACAACAGATTTGAGGCATGCTCCCATTCTACCATTTAATACCTACAAAAAAACGACTAAGGAAGAGTAAACCTGTGTACAAGAAAACAGTTGTATAAGAAATAGCTGTGTAAGACCTTACCATATCCATAGATGTCCTTCTCTTCCATGTTGCAGTACTCTAACATGTGGGATCCTCTGTCTTAGGTGACCTGAACGCCTGGCTCGTATACAAAAAGGTTAGCCTGGCTGCCAAGATATGTGGGACGTCACACAAAGGGACCATAAGCGTGACGTCCGCATGCACAGACCTCAGAACTGAAAACCCTAACTGAACTACAGTCTAGGGTAAGCTGAAAGGATGCCATCCAGGAAAAGGACCTAGAGTGGTAGGAAGGAGGGATAGGAATACTGCAACATGGAAGAAAAGGACCACTATAGTTATGGCAAAATTTTTTACAACTATTCTGTGTCCTACTCTCATGTTGCATAATTCTAACGTGGGAGAGTACCAAACCTCTTAAGGGAGGAAGAGGATGCAGTCTCCAGGAATCCATGGAGGACAACTTCAGCAAACCCTGCCCTAACGATGCAGTCCAATTCATAATGTTTAGTTAAAATGTGGACTGAAGACCATGGAGCTGCCCCTGAAATGGTGGCTGTATCTAGTCCTTTGAAGAATGCACCTAGAGAGGCCACGGCTCTGGTTAAGAGGGCTCTCACAGTACAAGGTAACTGTCTTCCATGGAAGGACTAGCAGAAAGTTTTGGAAATCCATGCCGAAATAGTTTGATTGGATACAGCTTTCCCCAGACCAAGAGGTGAAAGGATACAAACAGTTGGTTGGACTTCTTGATGTCCTTAGTCTTATCCAGGTAGAATCAAAGTTGTCTGCGAACATCAGGGGGAATGGTGAGCACTCTGTCATTCTGTGGGGAAGGAAATAAGGTGGGCAAATTAGCAGATTGGCTCAAGGATAGTTCATTGACCACTTTAGGCATGAAAGAAGGGTTTGTACGCAGGGAGACCCTATCCTTATGAAAGGTAAGGTAAGGTGGGGACAGTCATGAGTGCTTGTAACTCAGACTCTTCTGGCCAAAATTGGAGCTACAAGCAGCAGTTTTCCAGGTACAAATCTTTAAGGTGGCTGAGCCTGCTGGTTCAAAATGAGCAGTAGTGAGTTTCCCCAGAATAACATTCAAATCCCAAGGAGTGGGAATGGGTTCTCGGTGGTCTGATGTGAAGGACCCCTTCGAGAAAAAACTTCACCTCTAATATGGATAATAAAGGTAGACTGAGAGGTAAGCAGGCTGAGATAGCTGACAAATGGATTTTCACTGAACAGTATGAAAGTTCAGACTTTAGGAGCTCACAAATAAGACAAAACTAGAGGTACATCCCACCTGAAAAGGGTCTGGTTGCCTGTGAAGACAAGTGAAGAACCTTTTCCATTTGGATAAATAGGATCTCCTGGTAGTTTGTTTCCTGGCCTCCTGCAGGACAGACAGCACATCCTCTGAATAAAGGTGTCTAAAAGGTATCCAAAGTTTATCATCCACAGGGTAAGTCAGAGTTTGCAGGTGTGGATGGATAAAAGTTCCCCTTCTGTTGTATGATTAGATCCACCTTGTGAGGTAAACAGTAGTGACAAAAGGGGAACCAGTGCTGCCTTGGCCAACAGGGAGTCACCATCAAGATTTTTGGCTTGTCCTGCTGAATCTTCAGCAGTACTTTCTGTATAAAGGGAAAAGGGGAATGCATACAGAAAAGTACAGTTTTGTACCTACCATAAATGTAGATGTCCGATAGATATGCAACTGCAGTCATAACATATGGGTTGTCCTGCCTCAGGCAGCCCTTGGCCGGCCGAAATCCAAAGTCTGGGTCCGGCGTCGGCTGGTGTCGCCTCCTCTCCGACGTCACAACGGCTGGAGTATAAAGGCATCGGCCGATGCCATCTTCTTCAGTGTTTCATGCCCCAGATGTCAGGTGCCCACTCAGAAGGCTAAATTTTGTAAATGGATAAAAAATAATCCCAAGCATGCACAACAGTAATAAACAGATGCACCATAGGAGATACCCCCAGCTGAAGGGAAGAGGGGTAGTGACCCAAAAAGGAGGATACAGAGGGGTAGGAGGGTGGGAGAATCCGACTGCAGTTGCATATCTATCGGACATCTACATTTATGGTAGGTACAAAACTGTACTATGTCCTTCAAGAATGCAACTGCAGTCATAACATATGGGTTGAATACCACAGCCAAGCTGGGGGTGGAAGGAACTATGATAAGGATGGTGTAGCTATAATCCCCTGCAGGACTGCCGAAGCAAAGCCTGCTCGGGATCTGGAGTATAATGGCAGGTGGTAGTGCTTGGTAAATGTATGCACGGAGCTCCATGTAGCAGCCTCTAAAATGTCCTTTGTTGCCACTCCTCTTAGGAAAGCTGTGGAAGTGGCTATAGCTCTGGTGGAGTGTGGCCTAATATTGGCTGGCACACCTTTTCCATGAAAAGAATAGCAAAATCTGATGCAATGTCCAATCCATTTTGAAATTGTTTGTTTGGAGATTGCCTTTCCCTGTACTCCAGCAGCATAAGCTACAAACAGCTGGTCAGACTTTCTGGTGGCCTTAGTTCTGCCCAAGTAGTAGCGTAGTTGTCTGTGTATGTCCAAAGTATGCAGTAGTTTTTCCCCCCTATTTTGAGGATTGGGGAAGAATGTAGGCAGATGAATTGCTTGATTTAGAGACACCCTGGAAATAACTTTTGGCATGAATGTAGGATTTGTTCTTAGGGAGACTCTGTCTTGATGAAAAATGAGGAAGGAGGGCACTGCCATGAGTGCCTGTATCTCCGAAACTCTTCTTGCAGAAGTGACTGCCAATAAGAAGGCCGTCTTCCATGAAAGGAACTGTATTTCTGAGAATGCTGCTGGCTCAAAGGGAGGAAGAGTTAGTTTTTCCAACACATAGTTGAGGTCCCATGCAGGTACTGGTTGTTTTCTGGGAGGTTTGATATTCTTTATCCCTCTTAAAAACTGTCTTAGCAGAGGATGCAAAAACACTGGAGGGTCACAGTTGTATTTTGCTGAGATTGCTGAGGCATGTATCTTTATTGAGGAGTATGAGAGCCTAGTATGAAGCAGCTCTGCCAAGTATTCCAATATCTCAGGAATACTCAGTAGTTCTGTGTCCTGACCCTTTTTGGCATTCCAGATGCTGAATCTTTTCCACTTGGCTGAATAGGTTTTTCTGGTGGAAGGTCTGCGTGCTTCCAGCAAGATCTCTTGAACAGATTTAGAAAGAGAGCTAGGTGTTGAAGTCATGGAAGTCTCCAGGCTGTCAGATGCAATGTTTTCAGGTCTTGATGTACAGTCCTGTAATTGTGTTGCGTTAGGAGCAGGGGCCATAGGGTCAGAGGCCATGGTTTGGTCCGAGTTATGATCAATAGCAGTGGGTACCAATGTTGCCTTGGCCAGTCTGGTGCTATCAAGATGCCTGTTGGTTGTTCTGCCTTTATTTTCAGTATCACCTTGGTCAGCAAAGGCAGAGGAGGGAATGCATAAATTTTTAGAGAATTCCAGCTGAAGGAGAGGGCATCCGTTTTCCAAGCTAGAGGGTGATGAGTCCTTGTGCAGAACTTTTCCAGGTGATGATTTAGGTGAGAAGCAAAGAGATCTACGTCCGGTATTCCCCATGTCCTTGTCAGTTGAGAGAAAATGTGAGGGTGCAACATCCATTCGTGTGGATCCATGAAGTTTCTGCTCAGATTGTCCGCCAGTACATTGTCCTTGCCTGGTACAAACTGGGATTGTAAGTGTTATCTTCAGGCTCAGGGATTTTTCCCAGAGAAGCATTGTTAGTCTGCAGAGGGGATAAGAATGAGTGCCTCCCTGCTTGTTTATGTACCACATGACAGTGGTGTTGTCTGTCCTTATTAGCAAATGTCCTTCTTGTAGTGATTTTTCAAAAGTCTCGATGGCATGCATCACTGCCAACATCTCCTTTTGGTTTATGTGCAAATGTCTTTCCTTTGGCGTCCATAGGCCTTGAATGCATCTGCCCTCCATGTGTGCCCCCCATCCATGGTCTGAGGCGTCTGTTGTGATCATTTGGCCTGCTTGAGGTCTGTTGAAAGACATGCCTTTGTTTAGTTGACTGGCTTGAGCCCACCATAGGAATTCCTTCTGCAGGCATGGAATAAGTGGGATTATGTCCTCCAGGCTGTTGCTGTGTTGAGACCATAAGTTTTTTAAATACCATTGCAGCTTCTCTGAAGTCTTGCCAAAGGTATCAGAAGAATACAAGATGCCATGAAACCCAGGGCCTGCAGGATTTTCCTTGCAGTCAGCTGGGAAAGGCTTGCTAGGCCTTTGAAGTACTCTGGTAAACGCTGCTGTTTTTCCTATGTGAGGTAGGCCATTTGTGTTTCCGTGTCCAGTTTGGCTCCTAGGAATGTAATCTGTTGGGATGGTAGTAATTTTGACTTTTGAATGTTGACTGTGTATCCCAAGGCCTGCAGTAGATGCATGACATAGTCCAAATGCCCTTTTAAGGTTTGTTTGTTGTCTGCTTGTATGAGGCAGTCGTCCAAGAAGGGGTATATTTGAATCCCCTGCTGTCTGCAGTGTGCCACTACTGATGCCAGGCATTTTGTGAACACTCTGGGCGCAGTAGACAAGCCAAACGGCAATGCTGAGAATTGATAATGCTCTGTTCCTGCAAGAAATCTGAGGTATCTTCTGCAGCTTTGTCTGATTGGGACATGCAGGTATGCCTCCTTGAGGTCCAGAGTGACCAGCCAAGACCCCTTGCCCAGCATGGGAAGAAGCTGCTGCAACGTCAGCATTTTGAACTTTGGCACAATAAGAAAAGTGTTTAGATTTGACAAGTCCAGTATGGGTCTCCATTTGTTTTCTTTTCTTGGAACAAGGAACAGTATTGAATAAAATCCCTGGCCTTGCTCCTGAGGAGGAACCCTTTCTATTGCTTTTATACTTAATAGCTTGGAAACTTGAGAGAGTGCCTCTGCCCTTTGATGATGTGGCAGATTTGGCATGCCTTGTCTTATTGGTAATGTGTGGAAGTGGAATCTGTAGCCTTTGTTTATCAAATCCAGAATCCAATTGTCTTTGGTTAAAATATGCCAGTTTTGTGAGAATAAGCCTAATTTTCCGCCCAAAGGTGCTTCTCTTTGAACCTTTGTAGGCGGTACGAAAGTGAAGTCATTGTGGTTGTCCCTGTGGTGCAGCTGAACTGTCTGCGCCACTTCTTTGGTTTGGAGGTTGCCATTGGCGGCCCCTGTAAGATCCTCGGTGCTGTCCTCTACCCCTGGCTTGTCTGCTTTTTCCCCTTTGAAACTTGTCAGAGCCGGGGAAGGACCAATTCTTTGAGGGCCAGTTTCTGCTGAATCTGGGTGGCTGAACCTGAAGGAAATCCTTTACTGTCTATACTGACTTTGCTTTTTCCTCTATGGATTTCAAAACATCTTGTGCAGTAGCACCAAAAAGCTTTTGTTTCTCCAAAGGTGCATCCAGTAACTTTACTTTAACATGGTCAGGCAAAGATTGATCCTTCAACCAAGCATGTCTACGTATTACAGCCCCAGTCATAGCTGCCTTACATGAAGCTTCCAGTGCATCATAACCACACTGCAGAAAATGGTTATTAACCTGCCGAGTGCTATGCATATGATCCTGCAGTGCCTTTTTATCAATAGGCTCAGAAGAGGCTACCTTTTTCTGCAAATCATCCAGGAGAAAATCTTGGTACTGAAACATGTGAAAAAGGCAGTTAAGAGACCTCATGGCTAGGGTAGTGGAGGTACTTTTTTACCCCATCTCTCCAGAGACCTAGCTTCTCTGTCAGCTGGCAGTGGGTTTTTGGCAGAGGAAGCCACTCCCTTGGGGCCCTGTGAAATAGTTTCTAGATCCACAGAGTGGGCCTTAAAAAGGTGCTTGTGTGTCAGGGACCCTATAATATCTATCCGGCTTGATAGGAGCAGGAGGAAGAGAGTCAGGGTTGACACTGGAGTCAGAAAAGACATCATCCAAAAAGTACAGTTTTGTACCTACCATAAATGTAGATGTTAGAGGATCTACATTGCTGCAGTCATAACCTGTGGGTAGTCCGCTGTCCTCGATCGGCCCAACACCAAAGAGCTGGGCTGGCGTCGGTCATAGTCGCCTAGAGCTGACGTCAGTACGTCGTAGTACTTAAGCGCATGACCGACGTCATATCCTCAGTCTTTCTTGCCCCAGATGTCAGAAGGCCTAAGAATGAAGGAAGGCCAGAGCCAAAAAAGTAAAGGCCCAACAACTACCAGTGTGGAAATAGAGATAATCCTAAAATAAAAAACACAGCCACCACCAACTATAGAGGGGAAGGAGGGAGGGATAATTGGACTGCAGCAATGTAGATCCTCGAACATCTACATTTATGGTAGGTACAAAACTGTACTATGTTCTTCGTCTCACATTGCTGCAGTCATAACCTGTGGGTAGAATCCCAAAGCAAAGGAAAAGGGAGGCTGGCAAACTAAACAGCATTAGGAGCTGCTAACATGCCCTGTAAAACTGCAGTCGCAAACCCAGCCCTGGACTTGGAATAAAGAGAGAGATGGTAATGCTTAGTAAAAGTGTGTACTGAACTCCAAGTAGCTACCTCCAAAATATCCTTAGTAGCTACCCCCCTCAAAAAAGCAGTAGAGGTGGCAGTAGCCCTAGTAGAATGAGGTCTGATCCCAGCAGGAACATCCTTCCCATGATGAGAATAACAAAAAGCAATACACTGACCAATCCACTTTGAAATAGTCTGCTTTGAAACAGCTTTCCCTTGTGAACTCAAAGCAAAAGAAACTAATAACTGTTGAGTCTGTCTGAACTCCTTAGTTCTGCTCAAATAGTAACGTAACTGCCTGTGGATATCCAAAGAATGCAAGACTTTTTCCCCCTTATTTTGAGGATCAGCATAAAAAGTAGGCAAATGAATAGACTGGTTCAAGGCCACATTAGAAATCACTTTAGGCATAAAAGTAGGGTTAGTTTGCAAAGAAACTCTATCCTTATGAAATATCAGAAAGGGTACAACTGCCATGAGCGCCTGCAATTCAGATACCATCCTAGCAGTAGTAATGGCCAACAAAAAAGCAGTCTTCCAAGACAAACTTCAATTCAGACGTAGCTGCAGGTTCAAAAGGAGGTAAGGTAAGTTTCTCCAAAACAAAATTGAGATCCCAGGAAGGAGTAGGAGCTCTACGTGGGGGGTCTTGTATTCTTTGCCCCTCTAAGAAATTGTTTGAACAAAGGATGAGAAAATAAAGGAGGGTCACAATCATAGTGAGCAGAAATGGCTGCAGCATGAACCTTCACAGAAGAGAATGACAAACCCTTGTCCAGTAATTCAGTAAGATACTGTAGTGCAAAACTCAAATTAGGCACCGAAACATCAAAACCCTTTGCAGTGCTCCAAAGAAAAAACCTCTTCCATTTATCAGCCTGGCTTCCAAAATGACATCTAAAACTTGTTGAGGAAGCTGAGACCCCACCGGCTCCATCACAGAATACGCCAAGCTGTCAGATGCAGGGACTGCACCCGAACATTGAGAAAATGGATTGTTTGACTGGGATAACAAATGAGGAACCTGTGGCAGAAGCCAAGGAGGCTCCTGGATTAAACTCCTCAGCAGAGGATACCAATGCTGACGTGGCCAATCTGGTGCTATTAGAATCATGCAAGGCTTGTCCCGCCTGACTTTCAAGAGTACCTTGGGAAGAAGAGGCAGAGGAGGAAAAGCATAAACGTGAAGGTTGTTCCAACTGAAAGATAGAGCATCCACTTTCCAAGCATCTGGGTGGAACATCTTTGTGCAAAATTTTGGTAGTTGAAAATTCAGTGGAGAAGCAAACAGATCTATGTCTGGAGTTCCCCAAGCCACAGTCAATTGCTTGAAAACCTGAGGATCCAGTTTCCACTCGTGGGAATCCACAATTTGCCTGCTCAATACATCTGCTAGGGAGTTCTGTGCTTCTGGCAGAAACCGTGCTTGAAGAGTGATTTGCAAACTCAGAGCAGTCTCCCACAAAATCATTGCTTGCCTGCAAAGAGGGTAGGAATGAGTTCCCCCCTGCTTGTTGATGTACCACATGACTGTTGTGTTGTCTGTTTGAATCAACACCTGTCCCGGCTGAAGTAGGTCCTTGAAGGCCATCAAAGCAAATTGGACTGCTAACATCTCCTTCATGTTGATATGCAAATGTAGTAGTCTGGGAGGCCACACGTCTTGTATCCATTTCCCATTGAAGTGTGCTCCCCAAGCCAAGTCCGAGGCATCCGTCGTTAGGATCTGACTCGCCTCTGGTTGGGTCACAGAGTCCCTTGTTTAGTTGACATTCCTGAGCCCACCACAAGAATTCCTTCTGGATGCAAGGTATAATCCGAATGACAGTGTCCAAACCGTGGCAGTGTTGATCAAGTCCACACACTTTTGAGATACCATTGTAGCTTCCTCATATGCAGTTTGGCATTGGGAAGAACTAGAATGCAAGATGCCATGAACCCCAAGGCTTGAAGGACTGTCCTTGCAGTCAGCCTGGACATTACTGATAACTGCTGGAAGTATAGATGGAGTTCTTTGTTTGTCCGGGGTCAGAAATGCCATCTGAGAAGCTGTATTCAGTCTCACACCCAGAAAGCACATGTCCTGAGAGGGTACTAGACTGGACTTTATTTCGTTCACAGAATACCCTAGGCACCTTAAAACTGCCATTACATACTGGAGATGTTGTAGTGACTTGTCTTTGCTTTGAGCAAGAATCAGGCAATCGTCCAGTTAAGGATAAATTTGTATTCCTCTCTGTCTGAAAAAAGCAATCACAGGAGCCAGAACCTTTGTGAATACCCTGGGCGCAGTAGATAAACCAAAGGGCAATGCAGAGAACTGATAGTGAGAAGTACCAGCCTGAAATCTCAGGAATCTCCTGCAGCTGGGCCTGATAGGGATGTGAAGATAGGCCTCTTGAGATCCAGGGTCACCATCCAGTGATCCTTGCCCAGCAGTGGCAGAAGTTGTTGTAATGTTAACATCTTGAACTTTGGAATGTCTAGGTAGGTATTGAGAATGGACAAATCCAGAATTGGCCTCCAAGTGTTTCCTTTCTTTGGCACTAGGAAAGGACGGGAATAAAAACCTAGGCCTACTTCTGACGGAGGGACCGCCTGAATTGCCCCCATCTGTAAAAGTAAAGAAATTTGCTTCTGAGCCTCCATCCTTTGCTGAGGAGGCACATCCGGCATGCCTTTGAAAGGAGGAAGAGTGTGAAAATAAAACTTGTACCCGTGATTTATTATATCCAACACCCATTTGTCCTGGGTGACCAAATGCCAATTTTGTTGGAAAAGTCCCAACTTTCCTCCTAGAGGAGCTGCCAGTAGAGAAGGGTCTGGCAGCAGAAGATACAGGTCATTGGGACTGTTTACGAAAAGGCTGACCCCTGCCCTCACCAGAAGACTGTGCAGGAGAACTCCAAGTCCTAGGTCTGAAAGAACCCTGAGCGTGAGCTCTGCCTCTACCACGCCTAGACCTGCCCTTAGACTGAGTATCCGAAGGAAAAGACCATCCTCTAGCAGGCCAATTCCTACTAAACTTAGGGGGCTGCACCTGCAGAAAATCTTTGACCGTCTGCATAGATTAGCCTCATCTTCCATCTTTTTCAAAACCGATTCCACAGAGGGACCAAAAAGTACTTCAGATTGAAGAGGAGCATCCAAAATCCGAGCCTTAACATGCTCGGACAAATTTTGATCCTTAAGCCAGGCATGTCTACAAATAACTGAACCTGTAGCAGCCACCCTGGATGCAGCCTGAAGAGCATCGAAACCACACTGCAAAGAATGCTTGCCCACTTGATCTGATGCATGAACCAACTCCTGGAGCTCCTTACACTCAATACCCTCAGATAAAGCATCCACCTTAGATTTCAACTGACCTAACAAAAAATTCTGATACTTCAGCATATGAAATTGGCAATTCAAAGCCCTCATAGCTAACGTAGAGGAGGTGTACACTTTTTTCCCCCCATCTATCTAAAGCTCTAGAATCTTTATCCAAAGGAACTGGATTCTTAGCCACAGAAGCCCTAATACCCTTCGGACCTTGAGTAATGGTTTCCGGATCAGCTCTAGGGCTCTTATACAAATACTTATGTGCCTCAGGAACTCTATAATATCTGTCTGGCTTAACAGAGGCATGAGGTAAAGAATCAGGATTAAGGGAAGATTCAGAAAAAACATCCTGAACAACTTCTAAGACAGGAGGAATAGCCAAGGGCCTATGCTGAGGCAGAAACAAATTCCCTGAGCAGTTTCCAAGAATCCGAAAAGTCCTGACCTTCCCACTTGAAATGCTCCCTCATGGAATGTAAAGTCTCAGAAAAAGAAAAATCCTCTGGAGGAGAAGCAGAAGGACAGGAGTCCTCTGCATCCGAATCCAAATAAGGGAATTCCTGAATTTCTTCAGCTGAGGAATCAAGAGTAGTCTGAGGAATGATCCATCTCCTCAATCTGCCTCCACCCTAGGCCTCTTCTCTGGGGGCATAGAACCCCTGATCAAAGTAATCAAGTCCTCAGCCATCTTTAACATATGCTTCTTAGGAACAGGGGCTGGAGAGCTAGAACTATGACCCGGCCCAACATGAGCAGTTTTGGCCTTTGCATGGCCTTTTGCCACTGAAGTAGAAGGCCTAATAACCTTCTGTAAAGATGGAACTACAGACACCTGAGAAGCACCTTCAGCCGGGCCTAACTCCTGAGAGGTTAACTCCTGTAAAAGTAAAGGTTCCCCCTGGAATTCAGCCGAATCCCCGGCCGGATCCACAGGTTCAACCGGAGGCTCAGTAGAACCGGCGTCCGTAACGGACGACTCATCTGGTTTTAGACTTCAAAGATTTGCTTTTTAGCGGTAGCGGGCGTCGGAGGATCCGACGGCATGTTATAATTACACCTTTTCCCAAAAACAAGCCTGGCACAGTCTAATCTCCTTTTAATGGTGCGCTTGTTAAATCTAGCACAAAAGTGACACCCGACCACGTCATGCTCAGGCCCGAAGCAGGGAATACACAAAGAATGAAAATCCTTATGAGGTATCCGTTTCCCACAAGAAATGCAATTATTAACTTTTTCTGACATCCGGATAACTGAGGCAAAAAAAGACAAAGATTTCCCCAACGAGGTACTTAGCCCAACTTGGTCTTCGGTCTGAAACTCGAAAACGGAAAATTTCAGAACGCCGAACGGCACTTGCAAACGCTGCTTCTGCTTCGGACCACGCGGCAAGAAAGACTGAGGATATGACGTTGGTCATGCGCTTAAGTACTACGACGTACTGACGTCAGCTCTAGGCGACAATGACAGACGCCAGCCCAGCTCTTTGGTATTCGGGCCGATCGAGGACAGCGGACTACCCACAGGTTATGACTGCAGCAATGTGAGACGAAGAACATCATCCATAACTGGAGGGATAGCCAGAGGTCTGTGCTGGGGGAGCTTGAGGAAAGTACGAAGCCTTTTCCTTGAGTCAGAGAATTCCTGACCCTGCCATTGAAAATGTTCTCTCATGGAATGCAGAACTTCCCCTAATGAGAAATCCTCTGGAGGGGAGGCTGAGGGAATAGACTCCTCAGCATCAGAGTCCTCGTAGGCCTGGAAGGGTTCTTCTTGAGTGTCAGAGTGCTCAGAATCCCCAGAGGCTTCATCCGAGGAGAGGTCGTCCGCCTGCTCAGATCTAGGCCTTTTCTCTGCAGGTGGCTGAGAACCCCTGTCCGGATGAGGCTGAGACCCCCTGATAAGGGAAATAAGATCTGCAGCAAGAGACATGATCTGCTTATCAGAGGAAGGGGCCTGGGCAGGCTTAGGATGGGCCTTGGCCTGACTGGCAGCCTTAGCACGTGCAGCAAAGGCCTTGGACATGGAAACAGGAGGCCTAGCAGCCCCACGTGCAGGCGTTACCTTGTCCACCGGAATGGTGTCAGGTAGATCCAGAACTTCGGTTTCCGGGGGAAAATCAACAACCGGCACCGGAGAGGTCTCAGAGACCGAAGGTCGTGTTAGCGCTGTGTCGTCTGCCTGGAGCGGTAGATTTACCACTTCCGAAGGAGCCGGAGCGCTAGTAGAGGGTTTAGGAGAAACATCGGTAGTGGACGCGGGCCGAGGATGTCGGTCCCGGTCCTTGCATTTTTTAGCAGATTGGGTTGTCGGTTGTTCCGACTGCATGATATACGCAAAGGATTCACCGAAGAAATCCTCGGCGAATTCTACCCGGCGCCTGAGAGTGCGCTTATTAAAGCAGGCACAGGCAGCACAGGTCGAGACGTCGTGGTCTGGGCCCAGGCAGGGAAGGCAGAGAGAATGGAAGTCTTTATGAGGTATTTGTTTACCACAAGACAAACAATCATTAACTTTCTCAATTTGTTCTGACATCGGCTGATGCAAGAATAAATGTTCCCCAACGGGGTACTTGGCTTTTAGATTACTTTGGTACTGAAAACACAGGAGCTGACCGACCGGCACTTGCGAACTGCTTCTGCTTCGGGCACCACGCGGCAAGAAAGACTGAAGATGGCGTCTGCCGATGCCTTTATACTCCAGCCGTTGTGACGTCGGAGAGGAGGTGACACCAGCCGACGCTGAACCAGGACTTTGGAATTCGGCCGACAGAGGGCTGCCTGAGGCAGGACAACCCATATGTTATGACTGCAGTTGCATTCTTGAAGGACATCATCCCCTTCCAGGAAATTGTGAAGGCGTCCACTATCCAGTCTTGTGGAGAGGGGGAATGTAGATCAGAGTGTAAAAAGTGTGTGTGCTATATCTTTAAGAAGCATGCAAGGCTGTACGTGCACATATAAATTCCAGACACGTGCAATCCCTAGTGCCATTGTGTAGAAGCAGCCCAAGTTAGCATGCATGATCGCAGTTGTTAGATTATAAATTATTCAAGTTACATTCAGGAAGTCTCTATAGTGATGTGTTTGTATATAATAAAGCTGCTTGAATAGAGCCCACGAAGACTTGTTTATTCATGTCCTAACACGAAAGCGACATGGTATCAGAACCAGGATCAAAGAGAATATTCAGAGCCATGAGATGCAAAGGCAGTGAAGTTAAACAGAGAAGAGAGCACAAACATAACCAGAAAGAATCAAAGGTAATAAGAAATGACAAATTATATACACAATGCGAAAGAAAAAAAGGGGGGCATTATGAGGGCATAAGCCACATTATCAGGCAAGCAGAAAGTATGAAAAGTTTGTTAAAGTACAGTTGTGTACACTTACCATAAATGTAGATGTTGAGTGTATTCACTGTTGCAGTCATTACATTTGGGTAATCTGCTAGCAGTTTGCCCTCAGTCGGCCTGAATTCCAAAGTCTTGGGTCTTGCGTCTGTTGCTGTCTCCTCTTCCATGACGTCAGGTCATCAGGGGTATAAAAACAGGCAGCAGACGCAATTTTCTTTAGTTTTTCTTGCCCCAGATGTCAGGTGCCCCCCAAATACACCACAAAGTCTGCAGAAAAAAGTGAAAGAAAAACTCCAGAATAAAAGGGGGATGGTGGGCGGGTAACCTGGACTGCAACAGTGAATACGCTAACATCTACATTTATGGTAAGTGTACACAACTGTACTATGTTCTAAGTGTTTCACTGTTGCAGTCATTACATTTGGGCAGAATCCCAAAACTATGGATGGGAGCCTGGATCTAAACTGCATTAGGGGCGGCTATAGGGCCCTGCAGAACTGCAGTGGCAAAGCCTGCCCTGGACTTGGAGGCAAATGATAATGCTTTGTAGAAGTGTGAACAGAACTCCAAGTAGCAACCTCTAGAATGTCTTTGGTTGGTAACCCTCTGAGAAAAGCTGCTGATGTAGCTGCAGCCCTGGTGGAATGAGACCTAATGCCCTTGGGCACCAGTTTACCATGATGTAAGTGGCAGAAACAAATGCAGTGGCTTATCCACTTTGAAATGGTCTGCTTTGAAATAGCCTTTCCCTCTGATCCTGCAGCAAATGCCACCAGTAGCCTGCTCAGTTTTTCTTAGAGCTTTAGTCCCGCTCAAGTAGAATCTTAGTTGTCTGTGCATGTCCAAGGAATGCAGAATCCGCTCCCCCTTGTTCTGCGGATTTGGATAAAAAGTTGGCAGATGAATAGTTTAAGAGTCGCACTGGAAACCACCTTAGGCATAAAGGAAGGATTGGTCCCGAGGGACACCCTGTCTGGGAAAAATATGATAAAAGGCTCCACAGCCACATAGCTTCTTAACCCAATTGCCAGGAGCAAAGCTGTTTTCCATAAGAACTTTAGATCTGCAGTAGCAGATGGTTCAAATGGAGGCAGGGTGAGCTTTTCCAACACAAAATTGAGGTCCCATGCAGGAATTGGTGATGATCTGGGAGGTCTTAAAATTTTGGCCCCTCTAAGATACTGCTTTAGCAAAGGATGAGAAAAGATTGGTGGCTCTGTGTTGTAATGAGCCGAGATGGCAGAGGCATGGATTTTTATTGATGAATAAGATAGGCCTTTGTCAAGCATCTCAGTCAAGTATTGTAACATCTGAGGAATATTTGGCTCTGTTGTGTCAGTTCATTGTGCTTGGTTCCAAGCACAGAATCTCTTCCATTTATCAGCATAAGATTTTCTAGTACTAGGCCTTCTGGCTTCCAAAATGACATCCATCACAGATTTACTGACAGGTGTTGTTTGAATAACTACATGAACAGCCATGCTGCCAGGTTCAGTGTTTGGATCGGATTGTGCAGATCTGATTGTTTTGCTGAGACAGTAAGTGAGGTATCTGAGGCAAGTACCAAGCTGGGAACAGAGACATATTCCTTAGGATTGGATACCAGTGTTAGCGGAGCCAGTCTGGGGCAATTAATATCTTTGGTTTTCCATGTCTGACCTTTAGTAGGACCTTGGGAAGAAGAGGCAGAAGAGGAAAAGCATACACTGACAGGGTTTTCCAAATGAAGGATAGGGCATCCATTTTCCATGCTTGTCTGTGATATGTCGTTCTGCAGAATTTGTCCAGCTGATTCCATGGAGAGGCAAATAGGTCTATGCCCGGGCTCCCCTATTTCTTTATCATGCTGAAGACTTGTGTATCTAGTTTCCACTTTGAGGGCCCATAAGGTTTCTGCTTAAGTCTGCCAGAGTATTTTGCTTTCCTGGCAGGAATTGAGCTTGAAGATGTACTTGGTAAGTCAAGGCTGTGCCATGGCTAGTCTGCAAAGGGAGTATGAGTGTGTGCCCCCCTGCTTGTTTATGTACCACATAACCGTGGTGTTGTCAGTCTATTAGTAGTTGTCCTGGATGAAGAAAGTTCTTGAAGGCTGCCAGGGCATTTTGAACAGCTAACATCTCTTTTTGGTTGATATGCAGATGCATTTGTTTTGGGGCCCATACGCCCTGAATGCATCTTCCCACCAGGTGGGCCCCCCATGCATAGTCTGATGAGTCTTTAGTTAAGGTTTGGCTGGCAAGGGTAGAGTGAAAGCTCGCCCCATGTTTTGGTGACATGCCTTTGCCCACCAAAGAAACTCCTGTTGTAGGCAGGGAATGAGAGGAATCATTATTTCCAGACTGACAATGTTGACTCCATAAACTTTTTAGGTACCACTGTCGTTTCCTCAAATGCAGTCTTGCATATGGAATCAGTAGAATGCAGGACGCCATGAACATCAAAGCCTGCAGAATTTGTCTTGCAGATAACTGGGTTTTTGTTGCCATCTGTTTGAAGTAAATAGTCAGTTGCCTTTGTTTGTCTGGCGTGAGGAAAGCCCTCTGGGCAGTTGTCTGCAGAATGCAATTACTGGTCCCAGGCACTTTGTAAAGACTGGGCAGAGTAGGTAAGCCAAAGGGAAGTGCAGAGAATTGGTAATGCATAAAAGCCAGCCTTGAAATGGAGGTATCTTCTGCACAATTCCCTTATTGGGATATGCAGGTATGTCTCAAGTCTAATGCCACCAGCCAAGCGTTCTTGCCCAGCATGGGCAGAAGCTGCTGCAAAATTAGCATTTTGAATTTTGGAACGTCCAGGAATGTGTTCAAAATTGATATATCCAATATTGGGCACCAGGCCTAGTCTTTTCTGGGTACCAATAACAGTCTTGAATAAAACTGTTGTCCTTTTCCCTGTTCTGGCACTGGCTAAATTGCCCCTATTATCCATGAGGGACGCAACTTGTTTCTGTGCCTCTGCTCATTGATTTTTTGGCAGATGTGGCCAACCGTTTGCAATTGGCAGAGTGTAAAAGTGGAGTCTGTATCCCTGGGATACTAGGTTTAACACCCACTTGTCCTGGGTTATTAACTACCAATTTTGAGCATAAAGTGCTAATTGTCCCCTAAGGGTGCTGCCAAAAGATAAGTGCTTGGTGATGGCAGAGGGAAGTCATTGAGACAGTTTACTGTAGGGTTGTGCTTTATTTCCCCCAGATTTGGAGGTTGAAGCATCCCATTGCTTTAACCTGTAAAAATCCTGTGACTGGTATCTAGAACCTTTAGGGCATTTGATTTGGGCTCCATTTGCCCTGAATGCACTTCCCTGCCAAATGAGCCCCCAATGCATAGTCAGATGAGTCTGTAGTTAGGGTTTGGGTGGCAGGGGGTGGTGTGGATGGCAGTCCCTTGTTTTGGTGGCAGGTGTCTGCCCACCACAGAAACTCTAGTTGCAGGCAAGGTATGATAGGAATCATTGTTTTCAGGCTGCGACAATGTTGACTCCATAAACTTTTTAAGAACCACTGAAGTTTCCTCATATGCAGTCTTGCATATGGAATTAGAAGAATGCAGGAGGCCATGAACCCCAAGGCTTGCAGTATTTGTCTTGCAGATAGCAGGGTTTTTGTGACCACCTTTTGAAGTCAGTCACCAAATGAATTTGCTTTTCTGGCGTAAGGAAAGCCATCTGGGCAGCTGTATTCAAGCTTGCACCCAGGAATACAATTTTTTGAGAGGGTACCTGTTGATTTCTTTTAGTTTATGGTGTACCCTAGACAAGTTAGAACCCTTTTTACAAATGCCAGATGTTTTAAAAGAATGGCCTCGTTTTCTGCCTGAATTAGACAATCGTCCAGGTATGGATATATTTGAATATTTCTTTGCCTGCAAAACGCAATTACTGGAGCCAGGCACTTTGTAAATACCCTGGGCGCAGTAGATAAGCCAAAGGGCAGTGCAGAGAATTGATAATGCAATTAGCCTGCTTTGAAGCGGAGGTATCTTCTGCAAGATTCCCTGATTGGGATATGCAGGTAAGCCTCAAATCTAGAGTTGCCAACCAGGCATCTTTGCAGAGTATAGGAAATAACTGGTGAAAAGTCAGCATCTTGAATTTTGGAATGTCCAGAAAGGCGTTTTAGAGTAGACTGGTCCAGAATTGGATGCCATGATTGGTCTTTTCTGGGTACCAGGAAAAGTCTGGAATAGAAACCTTGTCCCTTTTCCTCTTCTGGTACTAGCTGAATTGGATGTTTAGGAGGGAAACTAGATTCTGAGCCTCTGCCCACTGATTTTGGGGGCAGGTCTGGCCATCAGTTTGGAGTTGGCAACGTGTGGAAATGAAAACTGTATCCTTGGGACACTACATTTAAAACTAGTTTGTCCTGGGTTATAAGTTGCCAGTTTTTTCATTGAGACAACCCCCCCCCAAAGGGGCAGCTAAGAGGTAAGTGCTTGGTAATTTTAAAGGAAAGTCATTGAAACAGTTTACCATACGGAGGTGCCTTGTTTCCAGATTTGCAAGCAAAGGCACCCCCACTGCTTAGTTCTGAAAGTCCCTTGGGACAGAAACCTGGTGCTTTTGGAATGTCTGGGTTTGACTTGAGTGGCTCTGGAAGGAACTGGAAAGGACCAGTTCTTAGTAGGCCAGTGCCTACTAAATCTTGGGGGGGGGGGAGGGGTTGTACTTGTAAGAAATCTTTCACAGTGTGCATAGATTTAGCTTCATCTTCTTCAGCCTTATCGCCAAATATCGCCAAATGGACGGTCCTACTGCAAAGGGGCATCTAACAATGTTGCTTTAACATGATCAGGCAGAGTTTGCTCCTTAAACCAAGCATGCCTTCTAAGCACAGACCAAGTAACCGCAGCCCTGCAAGAGGCCTCCAAAGAATCAAAACCACACTGCAAAGTATGTTTTCCAACTTTTTCAGCTGAATGCAATAAATCCTGTAAATCCTTATTTTCCACAGTCAAATAATCATTTTCTGTTTAAGCAGTCCCATGATATGCTGTTGATATTTTAGCATATGGAATTGACAGCTTAAAGCTCTGATTGCCAAGGTCGTAGAAGTATAAACTTTTTAACCCCATCTATCCAGCGCCCTGGAGTCTCTATCAGAAGGGGTAAGATTTTTAGCAGTAGAAGCCTTTACGCCCTTGGGCCCCTAAGAAATTGTTTCAGGTTCCGCAATAGGATTTTTGAAAAGGAATTTGTGGGAGTCAGGAACCCTGTAGTATCGGTTTGGCTTACAAGAGGCCGGAGGCAGAGAATCAGGGGCCATACTGGATTCTGAAAACACCATCAACAATGTCTAGTACAAGAGGTATAGCCAAAGGTCTATGCTGAGGAAGGAAATCCCCAAGCCTCTTTTTGGATACAGAAAAATCCTCTATCCTAGTGAAAATGCTCCCTTAAGGTATGTAAAGTTACCCCAAAAGAAAAATCCTCAGGGGTAGAAGCAGAAGGAATGGAATCCTCCGATCCTCATAAGTAGGTATGGACAAATCCTGTTCATTAGAAGAGTCAGAAGAAACGGAGTCCTGTTCAGAAGAGTCATAGCCAAGTTCAGACCTAGGCCTCTTAGAAGGGGGGGGGTTGACTACCCCTGAATAGAGTAATTAAATTTTCAGCCATTTTGATCATTTGTTTTTTAGGAATAGGGACCTGAGCATGTGGCCTGGGCATCGGATGTTTAGACATAGATCAATATTTTGGCCTTAATATTGAAGGTGGTGTCTGTTTAATATACAAATCTATAGGCCTGAATACACCCTCAGAAGCCGGTGCCTGCACAGCGGCTCCAGACACATCCAAGGTAGAGACATCCACGGGTTCCATAGGTGAAATATCTCGTGGCATACCAGACTCCGAATGAGTCTCAGTAGAGGCCTGTGAATTAGAAGTAGCAGGTATCAAGGGCTGCGAAAGTGCCTCACTGAGTACCGGCGAACTGGCGACTGGCTTAAGAGAACCGTTGTCTGCAATTCTGGACCTCAACAGCCTGTCTCTTTCTTTGCGTTTTTCGGTATTCCGGTAGTTGGATAGTTAGCCAACGTAATTTCTGGATTATTAAACCGTGAACCGAAATATTTAGAAGCAAAAATGTACCGCCGACGGATAGTGCGCTGATTAAATAAAGCACAAAACAGACAGCAAGGTAAATCGTGGTCAGGGCCTAGGCAAGGAATACAGTACAAATGTAAATCCTTATGAGGTATTTGCTTCCTTTTACTGACATCGGTAAGGAGCAAGAAAAAGTTTTCCCAAAGGAGTACTTAGCTTTTAGTTGAAGACTTCGATTCTGAAACTCTAAAATGAAAATTTCAGGAGTCGACAGACCGGCTCTTGTGAACTGCTTCTGGCACCGCACGGCAAGAAAGACTGATGTAATGGTGTTGGCTGTATGTTTTATACCCATGATGACCTGACGTCATGGAAGGGACAGTAGCCTTCGCAGGACCCAAGACTTTGTTAATCAGGCCGACTGAGGGCAACCTGCCAACAGATTACCCAAAATGTAATGACTGCAACAGTGAAACACGAAGCTCATCATCTACCCATGCCCATTTCTGGAGACATTAGTCAACATGACCAAATCACCTAGAGCCATATTTTACATTGTTGAGTGGCTAGCCTTGCAGTCTGTGATCCGTTTTCTATCTTGAGGACACTGTGCACCACAGCAGATGCCCAAAGTGGTTGGTCTATACAACTCTTCCTCCTATAGGGCACCATGAAGAGTCTGTGCTGCTGCCCACAGCTCCATTCATTGGGGAGCTTGAGATGGAAAAACTCAGCATGTTGTTCAGACATGGGAGAAACCCCACAGAGACACAAGGAGAACATGCAAACTCCAAGCAGGCATTGGTCGGTGGTCAGGATTGAACCTTGGGCATGGGAGGTGAAGACCACAACCACTAAGCCATTTGGTCTTCCCCTGATGAGGTTAATTAAATCTTCAGCCATTCTGAATAACTGTTGAGGCTGGGCAGGTTGTGTGCGAGGAAAGTGGTGACTGGGCATGGAGAAAGGGGCTTTTCTAGGAGTGGCCTTGTTCTTGGGCCTCAGATTTGATGGGTCTTCTGGTTTTTGCTGGTGGCATGGCCATCGGTCTAGGCCTGGCATCAGTCATCCAAAAAGCCTCCTTGGAAGCCAGTGCCTGCAAAGCGGCTCTGGACCCAACAGAGATGCTGTCGACTGCCAAAACGGTCGAAGCAGCCTGATCCGGTAGCATACCAGACTCAAGAAGGGACTCTGTAGAGGCTGAGATGGCTCTACAGCTGTCGTCATGGGCTGTGAATGCACCAGAGTTCCGCTGAACTAATGGAAGGTAGGCTGGCTGACTTCTGATTTGCCTCATCTGTGAGCCTAACCTTTTGAGGTCTCTCCCCGTATCTTTTCTTTTTTTGGGAATTTCAGCAGTAGACTGACCGACAGATGCTGTTTTGCGCGAGTAACTAACCTTCCTGAAAGTACAGTTTTGTGCCTACCATAAATGTAGATGTTAGAGTGCTCATACAGCTGCAGTCATTACAGATGGGTTATCCTGCCATCAGGCGGGTCCTCGGTCAGCCAAATTCCAAAGTCTAGGTTCGGCGTTGGTTGTAGTCGCTCCTTCCCTGATGTTAGTGCGGCAGGGGTATAAAAAAACAGGCAGCCGACGCCATTTTCTTCAGTTTTTCTTGCCCCAGATGTCAGGTGCCCCAGAAGGAAGGCAAAACATAATGTTATGCAAACCTGCAATATAGATAAATAAAAAAACAGTAGTTGCAAGCAAACACACCATAAAAGAATACCCCAAATAGGTTGTACGATAAAGGTGTTTGACATAAGGCCTGTCCTAAGAGGGGGCAGAGGGAGGGTAACCTGGACTGCAGCTGTATGAGCACTCGAACATCTACATTTATGGTAGGTACAAAACTGTACTATGTTCATCGTGCATACAGCTGCAGTCATTACAGATGGGTAGAATGCCAAAGCTAAGTAGGGGTGGTAGGCACTAGGTGGAACTAGGAGGAGCGAGGATGCCCTGCAGGACTGCTGTGGCAAAGCCTGCTCTAGATTTAGAGTATAGTGGAAGGTGGTAGTACCTGGAGAAAGTGTGCACTGAACTCCAAGTAGCTGCTTCCAAAATGTCCTTGGTAGGGACCCCCCTGAGGAAAGCTGCAGAGGTAGCTGTGGCCCTGGTGGAGTGGGATCTGATGCATGCTGGCACAGATTTTCCATGAAATGAACAACAAAAGTGTATGCAGTGGGCTATCCATTTTGAAATTGCCTGTTTGGAAATAGCCTTTCCTTGAGCACCTGTAGCATAGGACAGAGTGGCTAGGATTTCCTGAATGGCTTGGTTCTGTTCAAGTAATAACGAAGTTGTCTGAATGTACAAGGAATGTAGTAGTCTCTCCCCCTTGTTCTGTGGATTTGGATAAAAAGTAGCCAAGTGGATAGTCTGATTCAAAGATACACTGGATACTACCTTTGGCATGAAGGTAGGGTTGGTTCGTAAGGAAACTCTGCCCTGATGGAAAATGATGAAAGGTTGCACAGCCATGAGTGCCTGCAGTTCCGAAACCCTGCGTGCTGAGGTGATAGCCAGAAGGAAGGCTGTTTTCCATGACAAGTATTGTAGCTCTGCTGAAGAAGCCGGCTCAAAGGGAGGCAGGATCAGCTTTTCCAATATGAAGTTGAGGTCCCAAGCTAGAACTGGAGGTTTCCTTGGGGGTTTTATATTTTTTGCCCCTCTGAGGAACTGCCTTAATAGAGGAAGTGAGAATAGAGGAGGGTCTGTGTTGTATTGTGCAGAAATGGCTGAAGCATGGATCTTGGAGAAGGAAAGGCCACTGTTTAACATCTCAGCTAGGTACTGTAAAATTTGAGGTATATTTATTACCCAAGGATTCTGTCCCTTTTCTTGATTCCAGGAACAAAATTGTTTCCATTTGGCGAAGTAGGCTTTTCTAGGTCTTCTGGCCTCCAAGATGCCATCCTGCACCTCCTTGGAGAGGAGAGCCAGTTGTACAATTAAGGAATTCTCCATGCAGCTAGATTTAGGGTTTTGAGCTGGCTGTGCAAGGTTTTGTAGTTGTGCTGGGATAACAGAAGAGGAACTAGAGGTAGGATCCATGGTGGGAAGTTTGTCAGGCTCTTTAAAAGTGGATACCAGTGTTGTCGTGGCCAGTCTGGAGAAATGAGAATCATTTGTGGCCTCTCTGCTCTGGCTTTTAGTAGAACTTTGGTCAGTAGAGGAAGAGGCGGGAAGGCATACACTGTCAATGTTGTCCAATTGAAAGAGAGCGTCCAGTTTCCAGGCCCGGGGATGATAGGTCCTTGAGCAAAATTTTTTCAAGTGGTAATTTTTGTGGGTAGCAAATAGATCTATGTCTGGCTGTCCCCATGCCCGAGTTATCTTTGAGAACACTTGAGGATGCAACTTCCATTCGTGTGGATCTGTTATATTTCTGCTTAGGTTGTTTGCCAGTGTATTTTCCTTCCCTGGCAGGAATTTTGCCTGTAGTTGAATTTGTAATTCCAGTGCTGTGTTCCATAGGGTCATGGCTTGCCAGCACAGGGGGTATGAATGAGTTCCCCCTTCTTTGTTGATGTACCACATGACTGTGGTGTTGTCTGTCCTTATCAACAGCTGGCCTGGATGCAGTAGGTCTTTGAAAGTCATAAGAGCATTTTGCACGGCTAGCATCTCCTTTTGGTTGATGTGTAGGTGCTTCTCTTTTTGGGACCATTTTCCCTAAATGCACTGATCTGCCATGTGTGCTCCCCAGGCGTAGTCTGAGGCATCCGTTGTGATGATTTGAGTTGCCCAAGGTACACAGAAAGGTAGACCTGTGTTCCTTTGGCATGCTTGAGCCCACCACAAAAATTCCCTTTGAAGGCATGGAATGAGTGGTATAATTGTTTCCAAGCTGTGGCTGTGTTGAGACCATAAGTTTTTTAGGTACCATTGTAGTTTCCTCACATGCAGCTTTGCACATGGGATTAGTAGGATGCAAGATGCCATGAATCCCAGAGCCTGCAGGACTTTCCTTGCAGTTAGTCTGGTGAGAGTTGCCATTTGCTGAAGTATAGAGACAGTTGCCCTTGTTTGTCTGCCATCTGGGTGGTTGTATTTAAGCTGGCCCCAGGAAAATTATCTGTTGAGAAGGTATTAGTTTTGATTTCTTTTTGTTCACTGTGTATCCCAGGAAGTTTAACAGTTTTATTACAAAAGCCAGATGCTGCAATAGAAAGTCCTTGCTGTCCGCTTGGATCAGGCAGTCGTCCAGATATGGGTAGATTTGAATTCCTTGTAGTCTGTAGAAGGCAATTACTGATACCAGGCATTTCAGATAAGCCAAAGGGCAATGCAGAGAATTGGTAATGGGTTGAACCTGCAAGAAATCTGAAGTATCTTCTGCAATCTTGTCTGATAGGGACATGCAGGTATGCCTCCTTGAGGTCCAATGTTACCAGCCAAGACTCCTTGCCCAGCATGGGAAGAAGCTGCTGTAATGTGAGCATCTTGAATTTTGGCACCTGTAGATATGTGTTTAGGATGGATAGGTCTAAGATAGGTCTCCAATCTTTGTCTTTCCTTGGTACCAGGAATAGCCTGGAATAAAAACCTTGATCTTTTGCAGGTACCTCTTGAATCGCTTTCATGTCCATGAGAGTGGAAATTTGTCTTTGTGCCTCTGCCCTTTGATTTTGTGGCAGGTTTGGTATGCCTCATTTTTGGAAGGGTGTGAAAGTGGAACCTGTAGCCTCTGTCTATAATGTCCAGAATCCATTTGTCTTTTGTAACAATATGCCAGTTTTTTGAAAATAATGCCAGTTTCCCGCCCAAAGGTGCTGCAATCAAAGTTTTGCTTGGCAGGCATAGGGGGAAGTCATTGTGTCTGTTTTCTAAAGGACTGTGATCTATCTTCTCCACCTCTTGGGGTTGGTACTTGCCACTGTCTTGCTCTAAGATCCTTGAGGTTGTCCTCTACCCCTTGGGCGCCTGTATCTGCCCCTTTGAGGTCTATCCGTGGCTGGAAAGGACCAATTTTTGAAGGCCAGTTTTTGCTGAAGCGTGGAGGTTGTACCTGCAGGAAATATTTCACAGTTTGCATAGATTTCGCTTTTTCCTCCATTTTCTTTAGTACCTCCTCAGCTTTAACACCAAACAATACATCTTTTTGAAGTGGTGCATCTAATAACTTTGCTTTGACATGATCTGGTAAGGTTTGCTCTTTGAGCCAGGCATGTCTACGTATAACAGACCCCGTGACAGCAGCTCTACATGAGGCCTCTAAAGCATCAAAACCACACTGCAAGGTATGTTTACCCACTTGCTCTGCACCATGCAACAAATCCTGCAACTCTTTCAAATCTGGTTGTTTTGTCTCATTTTGCCTTTTAACTGGGATAACAAAAACTGTTGGTACTTTAACATATGGAATTGACAGTTTAATGCCCTCATGGTTAAAGTGACAGATGTATACACCTTTTTCCACCTTTCTAATGCTCTGGAATCTCTCTCTGAAGGTGAAATAGTTTCTGGGTCAGCAGTATGGCTTTTATAAAGGAACTGGTGAGAATCAGGGACCCGGTAATACCTGTTTGGTTTAACAGGGGCTGGAGGTAAAGAATCTGGATTAAGGCTGGCTTCTGCGTACACATCCTCCAAAATATCTAAAAAGTACAGTTTTGTACCTACCATAAATGTAGATGTTAGAGTGCTAATACAGCTACAGTCATAACAGATGGGTTCTTCTGCCATCAGGCGGGTCCTCGGTCGGCCGAATTCCAAAGTCTAGGTCCGGCGTCGGTTGTCGTCGCTTCTTCCCTGACGTCAGTGCGACAGGGGTATAAAAGAACCAGCAGACACCATCTTCTTCATTTTTTCTTGCCCCAGATGTCAGGTGCCCCCAGAAGGAAGGCAATACATAAATTTATGTAGTAATGCAATGCAATATCATCAAAATACAGTAGTTGCAAGCAAATACACCATAAAAGAATACCCCAATCAGGTTGTAAGAGGAGGTGTAGCCAATAGGCCTGTCCCAAGAGGGGAAGGAGGGAGGGAAACCTGGACTGCAGCTGTATTAGCACTCTAACATCTACATTTATGTTAGGTACAAAACTGTACTATGTTCATTGTGCATACAGCTGCAGTAATAACAGATGGGTAGAATCCCAAAGCTAAAATGGGGTGGTAGGCACTAGGTGGAACTAGGAGGAGCCAGGATGCCCTGCAAGACTGCAGTGGCAAAGCCTGCTCTAGTTTTGGAGTATAATGGTAGGTGGTAGTGCTTGGAGAAGGTATGCACAGAACTCCAAGTGGCTGCTTCCAAAATATCTTTGGTAGGCACTCCTCTGAGGAAAGCTGCAGAGGTAGCTGTGGCCCTTGTGGAGTGAGATCTGATGCCTGCAGGTACAGTTTTACCACGAAAAGAGTAGCAAAAGCGTATGCAGTGGGCTATCCATTTTGAGATTGTCTGTTTGGAAATTGGCTTCCCTTGAGCTCCTATAGCATAGAACACAAAGAGTTGTTCTGATTTTCTGAAAGGCTTTGTTCTGTCCAAATAATAGCGCAGCTGTCTGTGGATGTCCAATGAATGTAGTAGTCTCTCCCCTTTGTTTTGAGGATTAGGGTAAAATGTAGGTAAATGGATAGCCTGATTCAAAGCTACCCTGGATACCACCCTTTAGCATAAAGGACGGGTTGGTTCGTAAGGAAACTCTGTCCTGATGGAAAATGATGAAAGGCTGCACAGACATGAGGGCTTGTAATTCAGATACCCTGCGAGCTGAGGTGATAGCCAGGAGGAAAGCTGCTTTCCAGGACAAATATTGCAAATCTGTTGAAGCAGCTGGCTCAAAAGGAGGCAATGTCAGCTTTTCTAGAATGAAATTGAGGTCCCAAGCAGGTATTGGTTGTTTCCTTGGGGGGTTTTATATTCTTAGCCCCTCTGAGGAACTGTCTTAAGAGGGGGTGAGAGAATAAAGGTGGATCAGTGTTGTACTCTGCAGAAATGGCTGAGGCATGGATTTTGATGGAGGAGAATGAAAGTCCACTGCTTAGCAGCTCAGCTAGATACTGTAATATTTGAGGTAAATTCAGTTTTCCAGGATTCTGGCCCTTTTTCTCATTCCAGGCACAAAACAGTTTCCATTTTGCGGAGTAAGCTTTTCTAGTAGACGGCCTTCTGGTTTCCAAAATGACTTCCTGTACTTCCTTGGAGAGTAGGGTTTGTTGTGAAGTTAAGGAATCTTCCATGCGGCCAGATTGAGTGTTTTCAGCTGACTGAAGAGTTTTGAAGCTGTGCTGAGTCAAAAGAAGAGGCATTAGAGGTAGGGTCCATCGTGGGGAATGCATCAGGCTCCTCAGGAGTGGGTACCAGTGCTGTCTTGGCCAGTCTGGAGCAATGAGAATCATCTTTGGTCTGTCTGCTCTGGTTTTTAATAGAACTTTGGGCAGCAGAGGAAGAGGTGAAAAGGCATAAACTGTCATTGTTGTCCAACTGAAAGAGAGCGTCCACTCTCCAGGCCTGTGGATGAAAAGTCCTTAAATTTTGTCAATTGGTGATTTTTGTGGGAGGCAAAGAGATCTATGGCTGGCCTTTCCCATGCTTGAATTATCTCTGTAAAAACTTGAGGATGCAACTTCCATTCGTGTGGATCTGTCATATTTCTGCTTAGGTTGTCTGCCAGCGTGTTTTCTTTGCCTGGCAAGTACTGTGCTTGAAGTTAGCTTTGTAATTCCAGAGCCATGTTCCAAAGTGACATGGCCAGCCTGCATAGGGGATATGAATGGGTTCCTCCCTGTTTATGTACCACATTACTGTGTTGTGGTCTGTCCTTATCAATAGTTGACCTGGATGTAGAAGGTCTTTGAAAGCTATAATAGCATTTATCACTGCTAGCATTTCCTTTTGATTGATGTGAAGGTGCTTTTCTTTTTGGGACCATTTGCCCTGAATGTCATGGCCCCAGGCGTAGTCCGAGGCATCTGTTGTGATGACTTGATTTGCTTGAGGCTTGCAGAATGGGAGACCTGTGTTTGTTTGGCATGCTTGAGCCTACTACAGAAATTCCTTTTGAAGGCATGGAATTAGTGGCATTATTGTTTCCAAACTGTGGCTGTGTTGAGACCATAGGTTTTTCAGGTACCATTGAAGTTTCCTCATATGCAGCTTTGCACATGGGATTAGTAGTATGCAAGATGCCATGAATCCCAGAGCCTGCAGGATTTTCCTTGCAGTCAGCCTGGTGAAATTTGCTAGTTTTCTGAAGTATTGAGTTAGTTGCCCCCGTTTCTCTGGCGTGAGGTAGGCCATCTGGGTGTGTGTCCAAACTGGCACCCAGGAAAATTATTTTCCGAGAGGGTATTAGCCTTGATTTCTTTTTGTTGACTATGTATCCTAGAGAATTCAACAACATTATTACAAAAGCAAGATGTTTCAGAAGTATGTGCTTGCTGTCCGCTTGGACCAGGCAATCGTCCAAGTATGGGTATATTTGTATCCCTTGAAGTCTGCAGTAGGCAATTACTGATGCCAGGCATTTCGTGAATACTCTGGGAGCAGTAGATAAGCCAAAGGGCAATGCAGAGAATTGATAATGGGTTGAACCTGCAAGAATCTGAGGTATCTTTTGCAATTTTGTCTGATTGGGACATGCAGGTATGCCTCCTTGAGGTCCAATGTTACCAGCCAAGACTCCTTGCCCAGCATGAGAAAAAGCTGCTGTAATGTGAGCATCTTGAATTTTGGTACGAGTAAGAATGTGTTTAGGATGGATAGGTCCAAAATAGGTCTCCAATCTTTTCCCTTCCTTGGTACCAGGAATAGTCTGGAATAAAAACCTTGACCTTGTTCTTGAGTAGGTACCTCTTGAATAGCTTTCATGTCCATGAGATCTGAAATTTGTCTTTGTGCCTCTGCCCTTTGATTGTGTGGCAGGTTTGGCATGCCTCTTATTTTTGGAAGGGTGTGAAAATGGAATCTGTAGCCTCTGTTTATAATGTCCAGGATCCATTTGTCTTTTGTGACAATATGCCAATTTTTCGAAAATAATGCCAGTTTTCCGCCTAAGGGTGCTGCCATTTGAGCCTTGTTTGGCATGCAAAGGGGAAAGTCATTGGGTTTGCTTTCTGAATGGCTGCGAACTATCCTCACCACCTCTGTGTAGGAGCGTGCCATTGTCTGCCTCTAAAAGTACAGTTTTGTACCTACCATAAATGTAGATGTTCGAGGATTCCCTTGCTGCAGTCCTGACAATTGGGTATAGTCCGCGTCCCAGTCCCCTCCAATACCAGAGTATAAGGCTGGCGTCGGTCATGGCGCAGACTGACGCCACGTCAGGGTACTAATCGCATGACCGACGTCATTTCCTCAGTCTTTTCTTGCCCCAGATGTCAGAAGACCCAAAGACAAGTCCCAAAACAACCTGCACCAAAAACATGTACAATATATACAGTAATATATAAAAATATAAGCATGTAAACTCACCTACACAACCACCCTGAAACACAGAGGGGGAGGGAGGGTAAATTGGACTGCAGCAAGGGAATCCTAACATCTACATTTATGGTAGGTACAAAACTGTACTATGTTCTTCGCCTTCCTTGCTGCAGTCCTGACATGGGTAGAATCCCAAAGCAGAGGTAAGGGAGGCTGGCAAATTATAAAGTAGCAGGAGCTGACAACATGCCTTGTAAAACAGCTGTGGCAAAACCAGCTCTAGTCTTAGAGTATAGGCAGGTGATAATGCCTAGAGAAAGTATGCACTGAACTCCAAGTAGCTGCTTCCAGAATATCCTTAGTTGCCACCCCTTAGAAATGCTGTTGAAGTGGCAGTAGCCCTAGTGGAATGAGGCCTAATCCCAGCTGGAACCTCTTTGCCATGATGGGAATAACAAAATGCAATGCAAAAGCCAATCCACCTAGAAATAGTTTGTTTTGACACAGGCTTGCCCTGTGAACTTAAAAAAGAAACAAGTAACTGCTGAGACTGCCTAAAATCTTTAGTCCTGCTCAAATAATAACAATTGCCTGTGTACATCTAAAGTGTGCAAAATCTTTTCCCTTTATTTTGAGGATCTGCAAAAAGTAGGCAAATGAATAGTTTGGTTTAAAGCCACACTAGAAACCACCTTAGGCATAAAGGAAGGATTAGTGCGTAATGATACCCTGTCCTTATGGAAAATCAAAAGGGCTCTACTGCCATAAGGGCCTGCAACTCAGACACCCTTCTTGCAGAAGTAATAGCCAACAGAAAAGCAGTCTTCCATGACAAATATTTCAATTCAGCAGTAGCTGCAGGCTCAAAAGGTTGTAGAGTAAGTTTTTCCAACACAAAATTGAGATCCCAAGCAGGAGTAGGAGCTCTAAGGGGTCTTATATTCTTTGCCCTCTAAGAAACTGCTTGAACAAAGGATGAAACCAAAGGTGGGTCACAATCATAGTGAGCTGAAATTGCTGCAGCATGAATCTTTATGGAAGAGAAAGACAAACCTTTGTCCAATAATTCAGTAAGATATTGAAGAGCCACACTCAAATTAGGCTCTGAAATCTCCAAATTCTTTGCTGTACTCCAAAATAAAAATCTCTTCCATTTTTCTGCGTACACTCTCCTAGTACTAGGCCTTCTAGCTTCCATAATCACATTTAAAACTTGTTGAGGAAGCTGAGACCTACCATGCTTCAACACAGAATATGCCAAGCTGTGAGATGAAGAGATTGAAGCTTGACATTGAGCAGATGACCGTCCTTCTGAGATAACAGATGAGGAATCAGAGGTAAAGGCCATGGAGGCTTCTTTACAAGACTCCTTAGAAGTGGGTACCAGTGTTGCCATGGCCAATCTGGAGCTATCAAAATCATCCTTGGCCTGTCCTGTCTGACCTTTAGTAATACCTTTGGAAGAAGAGGTAGAGGTGGAAAGGCATAGACATGAAGGTTTTTCCAACTGAAAGACAGAGCATCCACTTTCCAAGCTGTGTGATGAAACCCCTTTGTGCAATACTTTGGCAGCTGGTGGTTTAGTGGAGAAGGGAACAGATCTATGTCTGGAGTTCCCCATGACACTGTCAATTTCTGAAATACATGAAGATCCAGTTTCCACTCGTGGGGATCCATGATTTGTCTGCTTAATACATCTGCTAGGGAGTTCTGTGCTCCTGGCAGAAACCTTGCCTGAAGAGTCAGTTGCAGGCTTAGCGCAGTCTCCCATAAAATCATTGCTTGCCTGCATAGAGGATAAGAATGTGTTCCCCTTGCTTGTTGATGTACCACATGACAGTTGTGTTGTCTGTCAGAATCAACACCTGCCCTGGAAGAAGTAACTCCTTGAACGCCATCAATGCAAACTGGACTGCTAACATCTCCTTCATGTTGATATGTAGATGCTGTAGTCTGGCAGGCCACTTGTCTTGTATCCACTTTCCATTTAGATGAGCTCCCAAGCAGTGTCCGAGGCATCTGTCGTTAAAATCTGACTGCCTCTGGCCGGGTCACAGAGAGTCCCTTGTTTAGGTGACATTCCTGAGCCCACCACAAGAATTCCTTTTGAAGGCAAGGTATTATTTGAATGACAGTGTCCAAATCTTGGCAGTGCTGTGTCCATACATTTTGAGATACCATTGCAGCTTCCTCATATGCAGTTTGGCATTGGGAAGCACCAGAATACAAGATGCCATGAACCCTAATGCTTGAAGGACTGTCCTTGCAGTCAGCACGGACTGATGAGATAGTTGATGGAAGTAAAGTGACAGACTCTTTTGTTTGTCCGGGGTTAAAAAGGCCATCTGGGCTGCTGTATTCAGTCTCACACCCAGAAAGCACATGTCTTGAGAGGGTACTAGACTGGACTTTATTTCGTTCACAGAATACCCTAGGCATCTTAGCACTGCTATGACATATTCCAGATGCAGTAGAAGGTGTTCCTTTTCTTGAGCCAGAATCAGGCAGTCGTCCAAGTAAGGATAAATTTGAATGCCTTGAAGCCTGAAGTAAGCTATCACTGGAGCCAGAACCTTTGTGAATACTCTGGGCGCAGTAGATAAGCCAAAGGGCAATGCAGAGAACTGATAATGAAAATCTCCAGTTCGAAACCGCAGATACTTTCTGCAACTTAGCCTTATGGGCACATGAAGGTAAGCTTCCTTGAGATCCAAAGTTACCATCCAGTGATCCTTGCCCAGCAGAGGTAACAGTTGCTGTAACGTCAACATCTTGAACTTGGGAATGTCCAGATAAGTGTTGAGGATAGATAAATCCAAAATTGGTCTCCATGTGTTCCCCTTCTTTGGTACTAGGAACAGGCGAGAATAAAATCCGAAACCCCTTTCTGACACAGGGACTGGCTCTGGAGTAACTGAGAAACTTGCTTGTGAGCCTCTTTTCTTTGTGGAGGAGGAACATCTGGCATGCCTTTGAAAGGGGGCATTGTGTGGAAATAAAATCTGTACCCGTGATGAATGATATCCAGCACCCATCTGTCTTGAGTGATTAAATCCCAATTTTCTTTGAAAAGAGACAATCTTCCTCCCAAAGGAGCTGCCAGACGAGAGTCCACTGGCAGCTGAAAAGGCAGGTCATTGGTTCTGCTTACGAAAGGACTGACCCCTGCCCTCACCAGAAATCTGAGCAGGTGAACTGTCTGATCTAGGCCTAAGAACCTTGAGCCCTGCCCCTACCACGCCTAGACCTACCCTAGACTGGGAACCATAAGCAGGATATGTCCACCCCTTAGCAGGCCAATTTCTACTAAACTTGAGGCTGCACCTGCAAAAATCTTTAACAGTCTGCATAGACTTAGCTTTGTCCTCCATTTTCTTTAAAACTGCTTCCACAGGCGCCCAAACAACACATCAGACTGTAAAGGAGCATCCAAAATCCTGGTCTTAACATGCTCAGCTAAATTCTGATCCTTCAACCATGCATGTCTGCGAAGAACAGAACTAGTAGCAGCCACCCTCGAGGAGGCCTGAACAGCATCAAAACCACACTGCAAAGAATGCTTACCCACTTGTTCAGACACATGAACCAAATCCAGCAATTCTTTACACTCAATACCTTCCGCCAAAGCATCCACCTTAGATTTCAATTGTGAAAGGAGATAATTCTGATATTTCAGCATATGAAATTGACAATTCAACGCCCTCATGGCTAGAGTGGAAGAAGTATATACTTTCTTACCCCACCTATCCAAAGCCCTTGCCTCTTTATCAGAGGGTACAGGATTTTTAACCACAGAAGCTTTAACACCTTTAGGCCCTGAGAAACAGTTTCTGGGTCGCCCTGGGACTCTTAAACAAATACTTATGAGCTTGGGCACCCTATAATACCTATCAGGCTTAACAGGAGCAGGAGGCAAGGAATCAGGGTTCAGAGAAGCCTCTGCAAAAACATCCTCCACCACATTTAACACAGGAGGAATAGCTAAAGGCCTATGCTGGGGCAAAACAAGAATTCCCTAAGCCTTTTCTGGAGTCAGAGTAATCTTGGCCTTCCCATTTAAAGTGCTCCCTCATGGAGTGAAGAGTCTCTGAAAATGAAAAATCCTCAGGAGGAGAAGCTGAAGGAGTGGAATCATCCACATCAGAATCAGAATAAGTAGGAAACTCTTGCAAGTCTTCCACAGAAGACTCTGAAGCCTGTGAACACTGTTCAAAACTATCAAACTCCTGTTCCACCCTAGGCCTCTTATCAGGTGGGGCATAGAACCTGTAATCAAAGTAATCAAATCTTCTGCCATTTTAAGCATATGTTTCTTAGGCACAGAGCCAAATGCTAGGAGAAGCCCCTACAGAAGCTGAACTTGGCCTTCCTCGAAAAGAAGCTTTGGCAACAGAAGGAGAGGCCCTAACTACCTTGGGAAGAGAGGGAAGAACAGTTACCTGAGAAGCCCCTCAGCCTGGCCTACCTCCTGAGAGGGCACATCCTGTAACAGTAAAGTATCTGCCTGAGACTCCATAGAGACTCCTGGCAAAACCTCTGGCTCCTGAGCCTTCTAAAGGACCGGCGTCCGGGACTGCCGGTTCCTCACCCCTAGACTTCACTGTTTTGTCCTTGCGCTTCTTAGATGAAGCAGGCGTCGGAGCATCCGGCGGCATAGTATAATTGCAACGCTTCCCAAACACTAACCTAGCACAATCAAGCCTCCTCTTAATAGTGCGCTTGTTAAATCTAGCACAAGAGCGGCAACCAACAACGTCGTGCTCAGGCCCTAAACAAGGTATACACAATGTATGATAATCCCTATGCGGTATCTGCTTCCCACAAGAAATACAGTTATTCACTTTTTCTGACATCCGGTTAAATACTGAGGCAAGAAAAAACCAAAATGTTCTCCAACGGTGTTACTTAGCCAACTCTGTATTCGGTCTGAAACTCGTTTCGAAAATCTCAGAACGCCAACCTGCACTCGCAAAATTGCTTCTGCATCGACCATGCGGCAAAAGACTGAGGAAATGACGTCGGTCATGCGCATTAGTACCCTGACGTACTGACGTCAGTCTAAGGCGCCATGACCGACGTCAGCCTTATACTCTGGTATTCGGGCCGACTGGGACGCGGACTATACCCAATTGTCAGGACTGCAGCAAGGGAAGACGAAGAACATCGATCCTTGAGATTGCCCTCTGCCCCTCGGGTGCCTGTATCTACCTCTTTGGGGTCTGTCCGTGGCTGGAAAGGACCAATTTTTGGAAGGCCAATTTCTACTGAAACGTGGAGGTTGTACCTGTAGAAAAGCTTGCACTGTTTGCATTGATTTAGCCTTTTCCTCCATTTTCTTTACTACCTCCTCAGCTTTAACACCAAATACATCCTTTTGTAGAGGGGCATCTAGTAATTTAGCTTTGACATGATCTGGTAAGGTTTGCTCCTTGAGCCAGGCATTTCTACGTATGACTGATCCTGTAACAGCAGCTCTACATGAAGCCTCTAGGGCATCAAAACCACATTGCAAGGTATGTTTACCCACTTGTTCTGCACTATGCATCAAATCCTGCAACTCCTTCAAGTCTGGTTGTTCAGGTTGTGACATTTTGCTTCTCAACTGTGATAACAGAAACTGTTGGTACTTTAACATATGGAACTGGCAGTTTAATGCCCTCATGGTTAAGGTGGCTGAGGTGTATACCTTTTTTCCCCACCTTTCTAAAGATCAGGAATCTCTCTCGGAAGGTAATGGATTTTTAGCAGTGGAGGCCTTAATCCCTTTGGGGCCCTGTGATATAGTTTCTGGGTCAGCCACATGGCTTTTGTATAAAAATTGGTGCGAGTCAGGAACCCGGTAGTACCCGTCAGGCTTGACTGGGGCTGGAGGTAAAGAGTCCGGGTTAAGGCAGGCTTCCGAATACAAATCATCTAGTATGTCTAAGACAGGAGGTATAGCCAGAGGCCTGTGCTGAGGAAGCAAGAGAAAATCCCTAAGCCTTTTCTTGGAGTCTGAGTACTCTTGGCCTTCCCAGTGGAAGTGTTCCCTCAAGGTATGCAAGGTTTCCCCAAATGAGTAATCCTCGGCGGGGGGGGGGGGACAGAGGGAATGGACTCCTCTGCATCAGAATCTTCAAAAGGGGAGCAAGAATGTTCATGTTCAGAGTGCTCTGAAATAATGAAGGCCTGGTCTGAGGAGGGGGATTCTTCCTCCACTCTGGGCCTTTTGTCCGGGGGGGTTGAGAACCCCTGATAAGAATAATTAAACCCTCAGCCATTTTAAGCATCTGTTTTTTTAGGCATGGGACCTGGAGAAGGGCCCTGTGTAGCTGGTCTCTTAGAATGCATGGCTGCTTTAGACTTAGTGAAAGCCTTGAAGGAAAAAGAAGATGAAGGTCTGAAGACATCTTGAGTGGAGGCAGACCTGTCTACATTTCGAGTTTCACCACCAAGAGTGGCATCGGTATCTGTAGTCGGGGTGTGGGCCTAGGAGCCTGCGACCTCGGGCACAGTAGACACCGCCAATGAAGTGTCGTCGGTAGGCAGGGGCTGCGTAGGCGTCTCGCTGAGAACCGGACCACCTGTAGTCAGCTTTGGCGTAGTGTCGGTAGAGGCCACGGACCTTGTGTGTCGGTCCTTATCTTTGCGTTTTTTAGACAAAACTGGAGTCTGCGTATACGACGACATAATGTAGTTAAATTTTTTGCCAAAATAGTGCTGGGTGAACTCCGCCCGACGCTTAATGTTGCATTTGTTGAAAGTAGCACAAAAACGACAGACCGAGATGTCGTGGTCTGGGCCTAAGCAAGAAATGCAGAGGGAATGAAAATCCTTATGCGGTATTTGCTTCCCACATGAAATACAATTATTAACTTTGTCTGACATCAGTCTGAGGCAAGAAAAGTTTCTAACGGGTACTTAGCTTTCAAGAAGACTTCGGTTGCAAAATTTTCGTAATTTCAGGAGCTGGCCGACCGGCACTTGCGAACTGCTTCTGCTTCGGGCACCGAGTGGCAAGAAAGACTGAAGAAGATGGCGTCAGCTGGTTCTTTTATACCCCTGTTGCAATGACGTCAGGGAAGAAGCGACGACAACCGACGCCGGACCTAGACTTTGGAATTCGGCTGACCGAGGACCCGCCTGACGGCAGAAGAACCCATCTGTTATGACTGCAGCTGTATGCACAATGATAATCAGGAGGGATAGCCAGGGGCCTATGCTGGGGGAGCAGTAGAAATTCCCCAAGCCTTTTCTTGGAATCTGAGTAATCTTGACCTTCCCAGTGAAAGTGTTCCCTCAAAGTAGGCAGGATTTCCACAAAAGAGTAGTCCTCAGGGGGGAGACCGAGGGAATAGACTCCTCAGCATCAGTCTTCGAAAGGAGAATAGGCATAATCCTGGTCCTCAGAATGTTCTAAGGTAATAGAAGCCTGGTCTGAAGAAGGGTAGTCTTCCTCCAATCTGGGTCATTTGTCAGAGGGGGGTTGGGAACCCCTGATGAGAGATATCAAATCCTCAGCCATTTTAAGCATCTGTTTTTTAGGCATGGGGCCTTGGGAGGAGGTCTGAGGACCCTGTTTTTTAGTTTCCATGGCTGTTTTAGATTTGAAGGATTTAATAGAAAAGGTGGAAGGCCTGAGACGCCTTCAGAAATGGCAGGCCTGACTAAATTTTGAGTTTCCCCGCCAAGAGTGGCGTCAGTATCTGTAGTAGGAATGGAGACAGAGGATCCTGCGACCTCGGGTACTGAAGTCACCGGTAAAATGGATTCATCGGTAGTCAGGGGCTACGTAGGTGCCTCGCTGAGAACCGGTAGTCGACCTAAGCGTGGTCTCAGTACTTGGTGCGGACCTCGGAAGTCGGTCCTTATCTTAGCGTCTTTTGCCTAAAACTGGTGTTGGAGTATCCGACGACATGATGTAATTAAATTTTTTGCCAAAATAATGTTGGACGAACTCTGCCCAGCGCTTAATAGTGCGCTTGTTGAACCTAGCACAAAAATGGCAGGCCGAAACGTCCTGGTCTGGGCCTAAGCAAGGTATACAGAAAGAGTGGAAATCCTTATGCGGTATTTGCTTCCCACAAGAAATGCAATTATTAACTTTGTCTGACATCGGTCTGAGACAAGAAAAGTTTCCCCAACAGGGTACTTAGCTTTAAAGAAGACTTCGGCCGAAATACTTTCGTAAATCTCAGGAGCTGGCCGACAGGCACTTGCTAACTGCTTCTGCTTCGGGCACCGCACGGCAAGAAAGACTGAAGAAAATGACGTCTGCTGCCTCTTTTATACCCCTGCCACACTGACGTCAGGGAAGAAGCGACGACAACCGACGCCGGACCTAGACTTTGGAATTCGGCCGACCGAGGACTCATCTGACGGCAGGATAACCCATCTGTAATGACTGCAGCTGTATGCACGATGAACATATGGCCTAGCTACAAAATCAGCTCTCCTACCGATGGTTTTACCATTAAATAAGGCACAGAGCTGAGAATTGGGGAAGTCGTGGTCTGGGCCTAGGCAAGTTACACACAGATTATGAAAGTCTGTGTGGTATTTGTTTTCCACAAAGGCGATAGTTATTTCATTTTTCGGACATCGGTTAAGTGCAAGAAAAAGGATCCCCCAAATAGGGCATTTAGCTTTAGTAGCATTCACCCTCACTCTGTCAAGGGGCGATTGACGCACTTGCAAAACACTTCTGCTTTGGGTTCCATGGCAAGGAAGTATAATGCAATGGCATTGGCTGCCCCTCTTTATAGCACTGACGTTATGTCAGTCTAGGGTGACCTGTAGCCAATGCAGAAGGGAAATCCTTTACTCTGGTATTCGGGCCGTCCGAGGGCTACCTAGCAGAGATAAACCGGCAAGTGATGACTGCAACAGTGAAACTCCAAGAACATCTGGGAATGTATGTTTTAGGAGTGCAATGAGTTGGCAGATTCCTATAGAGTACACTCTCAGAAATACTGCATGAGCAAACTGCTGTAAACAAGGAAGGGATTTTATTTGAGCTGGGATACAGGATCTGAATTGCCTAGACACAGTAAGGCATTTAAGTTAAATTCTGTTGGTTTGCTAAAAAGCAATTACTAGAAAACTGAAATCAAAGTTACACTAGAGTATTGATTATAAATCAGATAAAAACTGGAAGAGGGATCTCTAGAATAGGGAAGGAGCAAATTACATAAAAGTAAATGAAATTGCGGTGAAAATACATGCATAATAATCATCAGGAGAAGGAGGAAAGTTTGAGAGAAGACAAGAATTCAGGATTTTTTTTTGTAATGTTTGACTGATAGCAGCAAAGAAAATGTGTGTGATGTATACTGCATTTAAATTTAAAAAAAATGTTTAAATGGTTTGTTTTCCTTTTTCTTTTCTGTAAATGTGGTTTTGCTTAGGTCTTAAGTGAGAATTTAACAAAGGCATTTAAACATCCTAGTTTTACAGGCACTCGCATTTATAGCTGTAGAGATGAAAAAAGGAAAGAAAAGGATGCATCAAGTAAAAGTCGACACATACTACTGCTATCAGAGCACCCCAACTGATCAATTCAAGGTCTATTGCATATGTGTTTTAGGTATAAAGCACAAAGAGCAAAATAGAGCAACTACATATTTCTACTGCATAAACAGGCCATGTTCTTACAAAGTTTGGTCTTTGCAATACAGTGTTTGGAAGATGGCATACCTCTATCTGAAACACTGACACAGTATTAGGATTTTTTTGGCCTCTTGATACTGTTTTGGCTCCTCTTAGATTTCTTTGTTTTTTTCACAAAACTCGAGACCTGTTTAAGGGTACATACTTTATGCTCAACTTAGCATGTACAAAGGTTATCATCAGCCGTAGTCCAGCACCAAAAAGGTCTTCTATTCTGAAAGAAAAGTGCTTCTTTTAACATGCTGAAAGGCCAGTGCTATTATTCTTTTACATTCTGAGGTAAAGTTTTGTGAAGAATGGTAATGGTTTTCCACATATCTACTCTCTTGCACTGTCATTGTAAAAGAGATGCAAACAGCAGTAAAGTATCCCTATATAGCAGTATGCAAGATACACTGGCATGATTTCATTAGCCTTTCCAGGAAAATCTGGATTCTGGCACAAGAAAAAGAGCTGGAACAGCTTTCAATAAATAAGCCTAAACATTTTTAGATGCTTAAATCACATTGTGACCACTGAAGATAACTAATAAACCACAGATATAGTGAGTAGCACAACTGCTCATTTTACATCCCCCTTAATGCTGTACACATAGCAAACCTTATATACTAACTACTTTAAACATTTTCATGCAACTGACTCTAGAGAATTACTGATCAGACACATGGCCTGCAGCTTCATGCACTGTGAGCACCACTCAATGTTCTCTACAATTCAGCACAACCAGCATTGCAACTGAAGTAATGCATATATCAACACAAACCTGTAAGAGACGTTAGAAAATGCAATTAGACTGCTGAAATCCTATGTACAAAAAGCAGTTAGTGAAGACATATTCCAAAGAACTTATTCCACTTTTTTCACTTCCACAGATTAATCACTACCACATGCTTGAGCACAAAGTACCTGTAAGTGCAAGTGTGTGGTTTCGTCCACAAGCTGCTAATACAACCACCTCACTTTCCAAAACATCTATGGGCTTTGGTGCTTCAACTCTTTTTGTATCGCCATGACCAAGCTGCCCTTTATCATTACGACCTACACAAATTAAAAAATGTAAATTATACAGTGGGAAAAATCAAAATGAGGATCACCAACAAAGATATCAGTGGGAAGTATACACATACCATCATCTCATTCCCAAACAATCTGGAAATCAAGGACACTATCTTCATATACTTTTAATAATCATGCAGATTGTCAGGCTATAAATGGATTACTATACAAAGCTAAATCATTTGGCACGGGACAACAGTCTCAAGATGGCTACTTGAGATATCCTATAAACGCATTAAGAATTCACCAACACTTGTGACTTCAACTTCTACTTCTTACAATTTTAAACTTTTAAACTTTTAGGTTTAGAAAGTATTACTGTGTAAGAACTTACCATAACTTTAAATGTCCAGCTCTTCTATATGCTGCTTTATCCATAACACAAGGGAGTTTGCCTCTGACTAACTCTATGTCCGGGCATTATACAAAAGTTAAGTGCTACCGCTAGGGTGTGCATGACATCCCACGTCTGTCGTAAATGGACATCGGGTATAAAGAGGACATCAACACGCACCTTCTTCAAAACAGACTGCTGCCAGAATCAGCAACTAAAGAGTGGGTACTCCAGGAGTCAGGCAAGTGTGAGGGGCAAGGCTGGGTGGAAAACTATACATCATATAGAAGAAGGACATCTAAAGTTATGGTAAGTTTTTACACAATACTATGTCCTCCTACTCACATGCTGCTATATCCATAACATAAGGGAGTGTGCAAAAGCTCCTGTCCCAAGAAAAGGGTGGGAGGACCAGAAGCACTTTCCGCAAACCCATGAAGGATGGCTCTGGCATATCCTGCTCTGGCTCTAGAAACAATGCCCAATTTGCAGTGCTTAGTGAATGTATGTACATAGGACCATATAACTGCTTCGAGAATAGCAGCTGTGACCAAACCTTAAAAAAAAAATGCCCCAAGGACACTGCCCTAGTTGTGTGCCTTTACTGGAGGGGAGCGTTCTGCCATGGCTTGTGCAACAGAAAGATGGTTTTTGATATCCAAGAGGATATGGTTTGCCTGGAAACAGGGTGCCCCAGGGCTCTTGGGTGTTATGAGATGAAGATCCTGTCTGACTTGTGGATTGGTTTGGTCTTAGCCAAATAATGTCGAGTTGTCTATGTACATCTAAGGAGTGAAGTATCCTTTCTGCCGGTTTTGTTGTGTGGGGAAAGGTTGGCAGGTTTACGGCCTGCTTCAAGGACAGTTCATGGACTACTTTAAGCATGAAGGCTGGGTTGGGTACATAAAACATACCCTGTCCTTGTGGAAGGCGGTAAAAGGGGGAGAGGCCATAATGGCTTGAAGTTCCAAAACCCTTCTGGCTGAAGTGATGGCCACCAAGAATACAGTTTTCCAAGTGCAGTGTTGGAGGAAGCAGTCTTTGGCTGGTTCAAAGAGTGGGAGTCAATTTTTCCACAACAAAATTTTGATCCCAAGGAGGAGGAGGAATGGGCTTCCTGAGGGGGTGGGGGTGGCTGAGATGTAGTGCCCCGTTCAAGAAAAGTTTACCTTCTAACCTGGAAGCCAAAGGTGGTACCCAGTGGCAGGCATGCTGAGATGGCAGATCAATGTGTTTTAATGGAGGAGCAGGATTAGTCCAGACTTCATACAGGTAGGACAAGACCACTGGGGGCTCTGCCATCAGTGGTTTTAAGTTGTTTTTCTGACACCATACAGAAAATCTTTCACTTAGACAAGTAAGATTTCCTGGTAGTTGGTTTACCCAAAGCACATTCTCTGTCTGTTCTCTAAAGGGGAATCAGTGCCCTATCACCCAAAGTATAAGGCTCAGTGTGGACAGTTGGGGGTGTAAGACTGTTCCCTTCTCCTGTGTAAGCAGGTCCATTTGGTGGGGTAACTTGTGGTGACTGCCCTTGGCTAGGATGTAGTAATAGGAGGAACCAATGCTGCCCTAGTCAATAGGGAAGTCACCAGCAATATTTTTTGGCTGCTCCTTTCGAATTTTCAGTAGGACCCCTTGTATGAGAGAAGGGGGGGAATGCATAAGCTTACATCCTTTTCCAGGGAAATGAGAGAGCATCCACCCTCCATGCTTCTGGATGTGGTGCCATGGAGCAGAAGGTTGGAAGCAGTCTGTTCATGGGAGATGCAGAGATCCACATACGGAATACCCCATCAACTGACCAGGTCCTCAGCAAATTCCGACCGACGTCTAAGCGTCCGTCGGTTAAAAGAAGCACAGGCTAGACAAGCTGCTACGTCGTGGTCTGGGCCTAAACAAGGTAAGCAGTAAGAGTGGAAATCTTTATGAGGTATTTGTTTCCCACAAGTTAAACAGTTATTCACTTTTTCTGACATCGGCTGAGGCAAGAAAGAGTCCCCAACGGGGTACTTAGCTTTTTAGAAGTCTTCGGTAGTAGTAGAAGAAGTATTCGGTAGTAGTAATCTCTGGTTCTGACCGACCAGCACTTGCGAACAGCTTCTGCTTCGGGCGCCACGCGGCAAGAAAGACTGAGGAAGAGGGTGTCGGCTGATGCCTTTATACCCGAATAACTGCAGCTATGACGTCGGGTGGAGTGCGACATCAGCCGAGGCCAGACCCAGACTTTGGAATCCGGCCGACCGAAGGGCTGCCTGACGACAGGACAACCCATTTGTAAGGACTGCAGATGCATCCTTGAAGGACATCCTGTTCAGCATCCAGTTGTAAGACAGGGTTGGTCATGGTCCTGCTTAATGAATCTGCCATCACATTGCCTGCAGAAGTGATGTATACAGCTTGCAGGATGATCAGTCTTTCCAGGGCGATTTCCCAAGCCTGCACAGGAGGTAGGAGGTAGGACCTTGCCCCCCCCCCCCCCCCCATTTCTTGATGTACAACAGCACAGTGATATTGTCTGTGTACCATCTCAAAGTGCCTGGAAGAAGCTGATCTTTGAAGATTAGCAAGGCCAATACCATGGCTCTCATTTCCTTGATATTGATGTGGTCTTTCTGCTGAGTGAGGGTCCAAGAGCTCCTCACTCTCCATTCTCTTAAGGTTGCATCCCATCCTGTGTCCTATGCATCTATGTAGAGGTCCTGGATGGGAGGCAGGAGTTACAAGGGCAGGCCTGGGTTTGCCTGAATCTGGGTTATCCACCAATGCAGTTCACTGCCAAGGCATGGAAGCATGGCGACCACTGGAACTTCCTCATGTGAAGCCTTGCCAGAGGTACTATGAGGATGGTAGAGGCCATGGCTCCCAGGATTCTGAGAAATTCCCTGGCTGAAATGGCTTTAAGAGGAAGTATTTCCCTGAAGTATCCATCATTTTTTTCTGGGGGAAGGCAGTCCAGCATTTTCCCTGTCAGAATCAGACAAGTCCAGACACACTTGATCCTGTGAGGGGATCAAGAATGACTTAGATTTATGGTAAATCTCCGATCTGTAAGAGGGAGATAGTGAAGTCCAGGTGTTGTAGGGTTAAGGTACTTGCCATAGCCTGAATGAGAATATCATTGAGGTAGGAGTAAGTATTCCTTTTGCCCTGGCAAAGTCCATGACTGGAGCCAGACATTTTGTAAATACTCTTGGGGCTGAAGAGAGACGAAATGGTAAAGCACAGAACTGAAAGTGTGCAGAATCCACTGAGAAGCGGAGGAATTTTCTGAAGAGGGTATGGACTGGGATGTGTAAGTAGGCATCCTTTATATCCAAAGATACTAAGAAGGCGTGTTTGTGTGGGGGGGGGGGGGGGTGGGGGGCAGAAGGATAGGTAGACAGAAAGTACAGTTTTGTACCTACCATAAATGTAGATGTTAGAGTGCTAATACAGCTGCAGTCATAACAGATGGGTTCTCTGCAGTCAGGCGGGTCCTCGGTCGACCGAATTCCAAAGTCTAGGTCCGGCGTCGGTTGTCGTCGCTTCTTCCCTGACGTCAGTGCGACAGGGGTATAAAAGAACCAGCAGACGCCATTTTCTTCAGTTTTTCTTGCCCCAGATGTCAGGTGCCCCCAGAAGGAAGGCAACACATAAATTTATGTAATAATGCAGTGCAATATAATAAAAAAACTGTAGTTGCAAGCAAATACACCATAAATGAATACCCCAATCAATTTGTATGAGGTGTTAGCCAATAGGCCTGTCCCAAGAGGGGAAGGAGGGAGGGAAACCTGGACTGCAGCTGTATTAGCACTCTAACATCTACATTTATGGTAGGTACAAAACTGTACTAAGTTCATCGTGCATACAGCTGCAGTCAAAACAGATGGGTAGAATCCCAAAGCTAAAAAAGAGGTGGTAGGCACTAGGTGGAACTAGGAGGAGCCAGGATGCCCTGCAAGACTGCAGTGGCAAAGCCTGCTCTAGTTTTGGAGTATAATGGTAGGTGGTAGTGCTTGGAGAAGGTATGCACAGAATTCCAAATGGGTGCTTCCAAAATATCTTTGGTAGGAACTCCTCTGAGGAAAGCTGCAGAGGTAGCTGTGGCCCTTGTGGAATGAGATCTGATGCCTGCAGGCACAGTTTTACCATGAAAAGAGTAACAAAAGCGTATGCAGTGGGCTATCCATTTTGAGATTGTCTGTTTGGAAATTGGCTTCCCTTGAGCTCCTATAGCATAGGCCACAGAGTTCTGATTTTCTGAAAGGCTTTGTTCTGTCCAAATAATAACGTAGCTGTCGGTGGATGTCCAAGGAATGTAGTAGTCTCTCCCCTTTGTTTTGAGGATTAGGGTAAAAGGTAGGTAAGTGAATAGCCGGATTCAAAGCTACCCTGGATACCACCTTTGGCATAAAGGACGGATTGGTTCGTAAGGAAACTCTGTCCTGATGGAAAATGATGAAAGGCTGCACAGACATGAGGGCTTGTAGTTCCGATACCCTGCGAGCTGAGGTAATAGCCAGAAGGAAGGCTGTTTTCCAGGACAAATATTGCAAATCTGTTGAGGCAGCTGGCTCAAAGGGAGGCAAGGTCAGCTTTTCTAGAATGAAATTGAGGTCCCAAGCAGGTATTGGTGGTTTCCTTGGGGGTTTTATATTCTTAGCTCCTCTGAGGAACTCTCTTAAGAGGGAATGAGAGAATAAAGGAGGATCAGTGTTGTATTCTGCAGAAATGGCTGAGGCATGGAGTTTGATGGAGGAGAATGAAAGTCCACTGCTTAGCAGCTCAGCTAGATACTGTAGTATTTGAAGTAAATTCAGTATTCCAGGATTCTGGCCCTTTTTCCTCATTCCAGGCACAAAAGGCCTTCTGGCCTCCAAAATGGCATCCTGAACCTCCTTGGAGAGTAGGGTCTGTTGTGAAGTTAAGGAATCTTCCATGCGGCCAGATTGAGTATTTTCAGCTGACTGAAGAGTTCTGAAGCTGTGCTGAGTCAGAAGAGGCATTAGAGGTGGGGTCCATGGTGGGGAATGAGTCAGGCTCCTCAGGAGTGGGTATCAGTGCTGTCTTGGCCAGTCTGGAGCAATGAGAATCATCTTTGGTCTGCTTTGGTTTTTAATAGAACTTTGGACAGCAGAGGAAGAGGTGGAAAGGCATAAACTGTCATTGTTGTCCAACTGAAAGAGAGAGCGTCCACTCTCCAGGCCTGTGGATTTAAAGTCCTTAAGCAGAATTTTGTCAATTGGTGATTTTTGTGGGAGGCAAAAAGATCCATGTCTGGCCTTCCCCATGCTTGAATTATTTCTGTAAAAACTTGAGGGTGCAACTTCCATTCGTGTGGGTCTGTCATATTTCTGCTTAGGTTGTCTGCCAGCGTGCGTTTTTCTTGCCTGGCAAGTACTGTTCTTGAAGTTCGATTTGTAATTCCAGAGCCATATTCCAAAGTGACATGGCCAGCCTGCATAGGGGGTATGAATGGGTTCCTCCCTGTTTATGTACCACATTACTGTGGTGTTCTGTCCTTATCAATAGTTGGCCTGGATGCAGAAGGTCTTTGAAAGCTATAATAGCATTTATTACTGCTAGCATTTCCTTTTGATTGATGTGTAGGTGCTTTTCTTTTTGGGACCATTTGCCTTGAATGCACCGATCTGTCATGTGCGCCCCCCAGGCGTAGTCAGAGGAGTCTGTTGTGATGACTTGATTTGCTTGAGGCTTGCAGAATGGGAGACGTGTTTCTTTGGCATGCTTGAGCCCACCACAGAAATTCCTTTTTAAGACATGGAATTAGTGGTATTACTGTTTCCAAACTGTGGCTGTGTTGAGACCATAGGTTTTTCAGGTACCAATGAAGTTTCCTCATATGCAGCTTTGCACATGGGATTAAGTAGGATGCAAGATGCCATGAATCCCAGAGCCTGCAGGATTTTCCTTGCAGTCAGCCTGGTGAAATCTGCTAGTTTTCTGAAGTAATGAGTTAGTTGCCCCTGTTTTTCTGGCGTGAGGTAGGCCATCTGGGTGTTTGTGTCCAAGTTGGCACCCAGGAAAATAATTTTTTGTGAGGGTATTAGCCTTGATTTCTTTTTGTTGACTGCGTACCCCAGAGAATTCAACAACATTATTACAAAAACCAGATGCTTCAGAAGTATGTGCTTGCTGTCCGCTTGGATCAGGCAGTCGTCCAAATATGGGTATATTTGTATCCCTTGAAGTCTGCAGTAGGCAATTACTGATGCCAGGCATTTCGTGAATACTCTGGGTGCAGTAGATAAGCCAAATGGCAATGCAGAGAATTGATAATGGGTTGAACCTGCAAGAAATCCAAGTTATCTTCTGCAATTTTGTCCGACTGGGACATGCAGGTATGCCTCCTTGAGGTCCAATGTTACCAGCCAAGACTCCTTGCCCAGCATGGGAAGAAGCTGCTGTAATGTGATCTTGAATTTTGGCACGAGTAAAAATGTGTTTAGGATGGATAGGTCCAAAATAGGTCTCCAATCTTTTCCCTTCCTTGGTACCAGGAATAGTCTGGAATAAAAACCTTGACCTTGTTCTTGAGTAGGTACCTCTTTAATAGCTCTCATGTCCATGAGATCTGAAATTTGTCTTTGTGCCTCTGCCCTTTGATTGTGTGGCAGGTTTGGCATGCCTCTCTTTTGTGGAAGGGTGTGAAAATGGAATCTGTAGCCTCTGTTTATAATGTCCAGGATACATTTGTCTTTTGTGACACTATGCCAATTTTTCAAAAATAATGCCAGTTTTCCGCCTAAGGGTGCTGCCATTTGAGCCTTGCTTGGCATGCAAAGTGGAAAGTCATTGGGTTTGCTTCCTGAATGGCTGTGAACTATCCTCACCACCTCTGTGTAGGAGCTTGCCACTGTCTGCCTCTAAATGATCCTTGAGATTGCCCTCTGCCCCTCGGGCGCCTGTATCTACCTCTTTGGGGTCTGTCCGTGGCTGGAAAGGACCAATTTTGGAAGGCCAATTTCTACTGAAACGTGGAGGTTGTACCTGTAGAAAAGCTTTCACTGTTTGCATTGATTTAGCCTTTTCCTCCATTTTCTTTAATACCTCCTCAGCTTTAACACCAAATACATCTTTTTGTAGAGGGGCACCTAGTAATTTAGCTTTGACATGATCTGGTAAGGTTTGCTCCTTGAGCCAGGCATGTCTACGTATGACTGATCCTGTAACAGCAGCTCTACATGAGGCCTCTAGAGCATCAAAACCACATTGCAAGGTATGTTTACCCACTTGTTATGCACTATGCATCAAATCCTGCAACTCCTTCAAGTCTGGTTCTTCAGGTTGTGACATTTTGCTTCTCAACTGTAACAGAAACGGTTGGTACTTTAACATATTGAACTGGCAGTTTAATGCCCTCATGGTTAAGGTGGTAGAGGTGTATACCTTTTTTCCCCACCTTTCTAGAGATCTGGAATCTCTCTCTGAAGGTAATGGATTTTAGCAGTGGAGGCCTTAATTCCCTTGGGGCCCAGTGAGATAGTTTCTGGGTCAGCCGCATGGCTTTTGCATAAGAATTGGTGTGAGTCAGGAACCCGGTAGTACCTGTCAGGCTTGACTGGGGCTGGAGATAAAGAGGCTGGGTTAAGGCAGGCTTCCGAATATACATCATCTAGTATGTCTAAGACAGGAGGTATTAGCCAGAGGCCTGTGCTGAGGAAGCAAGAGAAAATCCCCAAGCCTTTTCTTGGAGTCTGAGTACTCTTGGCCTTCCCAGTGGAAGTGTTCCCTCAAGGTATGCAAGGTTTCCCCAAATGAGTAATCCTCAGGGGGGGAGACAGAGGGAATGGACTCCTCTGCATCAGAATCTTCAAAAGGGGAGTATGAATGTTCCGGTTCAGAGTGCTCTGAAATAATGGAGGCCTGGCCCGAGGAGGGGAATTCTTCCTCCACTCTGGGCCTTTTGTCCGGTGGGGGGGGGGGGGGGTTTGAGCACCCCTGATAAGAGTAATTAAATCCTCAACCATTTTAAGCATCTGTTTTTTAGGCATGGGGCCTGGAGATTGTCTCTTAGAATGCAAGGCTGCTTTAGACTTAGTGAAAGCCTTGATGGAAAAAGAGGAAGGCCTGAAAACACCTTGAGAGGAGGCAGACCTGTCTACATTCTGAGTTTCACCACCTAGAGTGGCTTCGGTATCTGTAGTCGGGGTGTGGGGCCGAGGAGCCTGCGACCTCGGGCACAGTAGACACCGCCAATGAAGTGTCGTCAGTAGGCAGGGGCTGCGTAGGCGCCTCGCTGAGAACCGGACCACCTGTAGTCGGCTTTGGCGTGGTGTCGGTAGAGGCCACGGACCTCGTGTCGGTCCTTATCTTTGTGTCTTAGTCAAAACTGGAGTTGGAGTATCAGACGACATAATGTAGTTAATTTTTTTGCCAAAATAGTGCTGGGCGAACTCCGCCCGACACTTAATGGTGCGTTTGTTGAATGTAGCACAAAAAACGACAGACAGAGTCATCGTGGTCTGGGCCAAAGCAAGGAATGCAGAGGGGATGAAAATCCTTATGCGGTAATTGCTTCCCACATGAAATACAATTATTAACTTTGTCTGACATCGGTCTGAGGCAAGAAAAGTTTCCCCAACGGGGTACTTAGCTTTCAAGAAGACTTCGGTTGCAAAATTTTCACAATTTCAGGAGCTGGCCGACCGGCACTTGCGAACTGGCTTCTGCTTCGGGCACCACGCGGCAAGAAAGACTGAAGAAAATGGCGTCTGCTGGTTCTTTTATACCCCTGTCGCACTGACTTCAGGGAAGAAGCAACGACAACTGACGCCGGACCTAGACTTTGGAATTCGGCCAACCGAGGACCCATCTGACAGCAGAGAACCCAGAGAACCCATCTGTTATGACTGCAGCTGTATGCACGATGAACATCCTGGAGGAAGGTGCGGTGGTGTGATAGGTCCAGGATTGGCCTCCAGGGTCCTTTTTTCTCGGACCAGAAATTCTGGAATAAAAACCCTTTTCCTCTTACATGTGAAGGGACTTCTTGAATTGTTCCTTCAGCGAGAAGTTCTTGCAGGACTGGTGGGAAAGGGTAGATGGTCTCAAGGGGGTTGAGGAAAGCCTTTTGAAGTAGGTCTGGCCTCCAAAGTCATGAAGTATCCCTGTTTTTTAATCGAGAGGAACCAAGAGTCCTGGGTAACCTGCTTCCAAGTAGGAAGGGAAAGTGAGAGCTGCATGGAAAGAGGGGTGTCTAGGTGAAGCGACTGGTAGTCGCAGGCTACCAGGCTTACCCTGAAAAGGCCGTTTGGAAGTAGGAGTGGAGGGAACAGACCTGGAAGAGGGCTGTTTCCTGTGGCTCTTTTTGGTTTAAGTGGCATTTTCCTAGCTGGAGGTTCTCACAAAGGAGGTTTTGGCAAGGTAATTCCTTTGAAAACATGGAAATGGGGAGACAAATGTGTCTCGCATCCTGCAGTTCCCTGCCTTTTGTTTGGAGGGCATTGAAGAGGTCAGCATCAGCTATAACAAATATTTATTGTTTAAGGGTGCACCCAGGAGTTTAGACTTGATGTCATCAGGGAGGGGCTGCAATCCAAGCCAATAGCATCTCCTGATGACAGATCTAGAGGCGGCAACCCTGGATGAGGCTTCTATGGCACCATAACTCCAAACACTTGAGTGTAGGAATTCAAGAGTGGATATTTTGGCATTGGCTGGGGAGTCAGGGAGCTCCCCCAATTGTTTGGCTCTGATGGCAGATGTGGTCAGAGTATTTGGCCATATGTGCCTGGTAGTGGATGGCTCTTACTGCTAAAGTGGCAGAGGTGGATACATTTCCCCCAGATGCACCATCAGTCTACTGTCTCTATCTGAGGGCAGTACAAAGGTGGAGGAAGTAACTTCATAATTTTGTCAGCAGCCACAGTGATAACTTGGGGGTCTCCGGATGGGGCTTTGTACAGGAATTTAGCCTCATCAGGAACCTTGCAGATTCTATCTGGGCATTTGGGTGCGGGGTCTGCAAATCAGGATTTTTTGAAGCAGCCAGGAAGGCATCCAGGAAAGCAGGGTGTACAGGGGGGTACAGCAGAAAAGCAACGAGACTCCAACTGGATTAGTTCATGATAGCTCTTTAAGGTCAATGTGATCTGACTGTTGTCCCAGTTGAAGAAATGTTGTATTTGTATAATAGTCTTCCCAAAGGTGAAGTCCTCTCCTGGGGAGTCTGTGCCACTGGACTCCTCTGGGGAGGCATATCCCAGAAGGGAAGCAATTTGAGAAGAATAAGTGAGGGATTCATCATCTGATGAATCCTCTTCTCCAGAGAAGTCTGGTGCAGGTCCCTTAACAGTAGAAGCCGAAGAGGCCTGGACCAGAGCTGGGGCCTGACACAAGGCCTGGAAGGTGCTTAGGCAGCCTTGAGTGTAAGCCTGCCAATCTGGAGGCTGTTCGACAGTAGAGGGTGCCAGAGGATGAGCAAAAAGTACAGTTTTGTACCTACCATAAATGTAGATGTTCGAGTGCTAATACAGCTGCAGTAATAACATATGGGTTCTCTGCCGTCAGGCGGTCCCTCGGTCGGCCGAATTCCAAAGTCTTGGTCCGGCGTCGGTAGGTGTCGCTTCTTTTCCTGAAGTCAGTGAGGCAGGAGTATACAAGACACAGCCGACGCCATTTTCTTCAGTCTTTCTTGCCCCAGATGTCAGGTGCCCCCAGTAGGAAGGCAATACATAAATTATATTTATATACATGCAATGCAGTGTAGTAAAAAAAAAAAAAAAACAGTAGTTGCAAGCAAACATACCATAGAAGGATAACCCAAACAGTTTGTATGAAGAGGGGTTAGGTCCTAAACCTTTACCAAGAGGGGAAGGAGGGAGGGAAATCTGTACTGCAGCTGTATTAGCACTCTAACATCTACATTTATGGTAGGTACAAAACTGTACTATGTTCATCGTACATACAGCTGCAGTAATAACATATGGGTAGAATCCCAAAGCTACGCACAGGGTGGTAGGCACTAGGTAAAACTGGGATGAGCCAGAATGCCCTGCAACACAGCAGTAGCAAAGCCTGCTCTGGTTTTGGAATATAAAGGCAGGTGGTAGTGTCTTGTGAAGGTATGTACAGAACTCCAAGTGGCTGCCTCCAAAACATCTCGGGTAGGAACTCCTCTGAGGAAGGCTGTAGAGGTAGCTGTGGCCCTGGTGGAGTGGGATCTGATGCCCGTAGGGACAGATTTTCCACGACAGGAGTAACAAAACCGTATGTAGTGGCCTATCCATTTTGAAATTGTCTGTTTGGTCACTGGCTTCCCTTGAGCTCCTACAGCATAGGACACAAAAAGTTGTTCTGATTTCCTAAAAGGCTTTGTTCTATCCAAATAACGTAGCTGTCTATGGATGTCTAAAGAGTGTAGCAGCCTTTCCCCTTTGTTTTGAGGATTGGGGTAAAAGGTAGGCAAGTGTATGGCTTGATTTAAAGCTACCCTGGATACCACTTTAGGTATAAATGATGGGTTGGTTCGAAGGGAAACCCTGTCCTGATGGAAGATGAGAAAGGGCTGCACAGCCATGAGGGCCTGTAGTTCCGAAACCCTACGAGCTGAGGTAATGGCCAGAAGGAAGGCTGTTTTCCAGGACAAATGTTGCAAATCTGTTGAGGCAGCTGGTTCAAAGGGAGGCAATGTTCATTTTTCTAGAATATAATTAAGATCCCAGGCTGGCACTGGTTGTTTCCTTGGTGGTCTTATATTCTTAGCCCCTCTGAGGAACTGTCTTAAGAGTGGGTGAGAGAATAAGGGTGGATCCGTGTTGAATTCTGCAGAAATGGCTGAGGCATGGATTTTTATGGAGGAAAATGAAAGTCCACTGTTCAGCAGCTCAGCTAGATACTGTAATACCTGTGACAAATTTAGTTTTGTAGGGTCCTGGCCTTTTTTCTCATTCCAAGAGCAAAACAGTCTCCATTTTGCTGAGTAAGCCTTTCTAGTAAATGGCAGTCTGGCCTCCAAAATGACATCCTGTACCTCTTTGGGGAGTAAGGTCTGTTGAGGTGTTAAGGAATTTTCCATGCAGCGAGATTGAGTGTTTTCAGCTGACTGAAGAGTTTTGTAGTTGTGCTGAGTCAGCAGAAGAGGCATTAGGGGTAGGGACCAGGGAGGAGTGTGTTAGGCTCCTCAGGAGTGGGTACCAGTGTTGTCTTGGCCAGTCTGGAGCAATCAGTGTCATCTTTGGTCTCTCTGTTCTTGCTTTCAAGAGCACCTTGGGCAGAAGAGACAGAGGTGGGAAAGCGTAAACTGTCCATGCTGCCCAACTGAATGAAAGGGCGTCCACTCTCCAGGCCTTTGGATGAGAGGTCCTTGAACAAAACTTTTCCAATTGATGAGTCCTGTGGGAGGCGAAGAGATTTATGTCTGGCCTCCCCCACGCTTGGATTATCTCTGTAAACACTTGAGGATGCAATCTCCATTCGCATGGATCTGTCATATTTCTGCTTAGATTATCTGCCAGCGTGCTTTCCAAACCTGGCAAGTACTGTGCTTGAAGTTCGATTTGCCATTCCAGAGCCAAGTTCCAAAGTGTCATGGCTAGTCTGCACAGGGGGTATGAATGTGTTCCTCCTTGTTTATGTACCACATAACTGTGGTGTTGTCTGTTCTTATCAATAATTGTCCTGGATGCAGGAGGTCCTTGAAAGCTGTAATTGCATTTATTACTGCTAGCATTTCTTTTTGATTGATGTGAAGGTGCTTTTCCTTTTGGGACCATTTGCCCTGAATGCACCTGTCTGTCATGTGTGCCCCCCAGGCGTAATCTGAGGCGTCTGTTGTGATGACTTGATTTGCTTGAGGCTTGCAGAATGGGAGACCTGTGTTTGTTTGACATGCTTGAGCCCACCATAGAAATTCCTTTTACAAACATGGAATTATTGGTATTATTGTTTCCAAACTGTGGCTGTGCTGAGGACCATAGATTTTTTAGGTACCATTGAAGTTTCCTCATATGCAACTTTGCACATGGGATTAAAAGAATGTAAGATGCCATTAAGCCCAGAGCCTGCAGGATTTTCCTTGCAGTAAGCCTGGTACAATTTGCTAGCATTTTCAAGTACTGAGTTAGTTGCCTCTGCTTTTCTGGCGTAAGATAGGCCATCTGGGTGTTTGTGTCCAAGTTGGCACCCAGGAAAGTTGTTTTCTGAGCTGGTGTTAGCCTGGATTTCTCTTTGTTGATTGTGTATCCCAGAGCATTCAGTAACAGTGTTGCATAAGCCAGATGTTCCAAAAGTATGTGCTTGCTGTCCGCTTGGATCAGGCAGTCGTCCAAATAAGGGTAAATTTGTATCCCTTGAAGTCTGCAGTAGGCGATTACTGATGCCAGGCATTTCGTGAATACTCTGGGCGCAGTAGATAAGCCAAAGGGCAATGCAGAGAATTGATAGTGAATTGAACCTGCAAGAAATCTTGAGGTATCTTCTGCAGCTTTGTCTGATTAGGACATGCAGGTATGCCTCCTTGAGGTCCAATGTTACCAGCCAAAACCCCTTGCCCAGCATGGGAAGAAGCTGCTGTAATGTGAGCATCTTGAATTTTGGTACGAGTAAGAATGTGTTTAGGATGGATAAGTCCAAAATGGGTCTCCAGTCGGTTCCTTTCCTTGGTACCAGAAATAGCCTGGAATAAAACCCTTGACCTTGTTCGTGAGTAGGTACCTCTTGAATAGCTTTCATGTCTATGAGCTTTGAAATTTGTAGTTGTGCCTCCGCCCTTTGATTGTGTGGCAGGTTTGGCGTGCCTCTCATTTTTGGAAGAGTGTGAAAATGAAATCTGTAGCCTCTGTTTATAACGTCCAGGATCCATTTGTCTGTTGTGACCATATGCCAATTTCTTGCAAATAATGCCAGCTTTCCTCCCAAGGGTGCTGCCAGCTGAGATTTGCTTGGCATGGAAAGGAAGTCATTGGGTTTCTTTCCTGTATTGCTGTGCACAGTTTTCACCATCTCTTGGTGCTGGAGCTTGCCATTGCCTGCCTCTATAAGATCCTTGTGATTGACCTCTGCCCCTTGTGCGCCTATATCTTCCTCTTTGGGGCCTGTCCGTGGCTGGAAAGGACCAGTTTTTAGAAAGCCAATTTCTGCTAAAACATGGTGGTTGAACCTGTAGAAAAACTTTGACAGTTTGCATAGATTTGGCTTTTTCTTCCATTTTCCGTAGCATCTCCTCAGCATTAGTACCAAATAGCACATCCTTTTGTAAAGGAGCATCTAGTAACTTAGCTTTCACATGATCAGGCAAGATTTGTTCCCTAAGCCATGCATGCCTACGAATGACTGATCCTGTAACTGCAGCTCTACTTGAGGCCTCTAGGGCATCATAACCACATTGTAAGGTGTGTTTACCCACTTGATCTGCACTATGCATCATATCCTGCAACTCCTTCAAATCTGGTTGTTCAGGTTGAGACATTTTATTTCTTAATTGTGATAACAGAAACTGCTGATATTTAAGCATATGAAACTGACAATTTAAGGCCCTCATGGCTAGGGTGGCGAGGTATATACCTTTTTCCCCACCTTTCTAAGGATCTTGACTCTCTTCGAAGGAAGTGGATTCTTAGCAGTAGAGGCCTTCATTCCCTTGGGGCCTTGAGAAATGGTTTCAGGGTCAACATTATGGCTTTTGAAAAGAAATTGGTGAGAGTTAGGAACTCTGTAGTACCTATCAGGCTGGACTGGGGCAGGAGGCAGGGAATCCGGGTTAAGGCAAGCCTCCGAATAATCATCATCAAGTACATCCAAGACAGGAGGTATCGCCAGAGGTCTGTGTTGAGGTAACAAAAGAAATTCCCTCAGTCTTTTCTTGGAATCAGAAAAGTTTTGGCCTTCCCAATGGAAGTGTTCCCTCAAAGTGTGCAAGGTTTCCCCAAAAGAATAATCCTCAGGGGGAGATGCAGAAGGAATGGATTGCTCTGCATCAGAATCTTCAAAAGGGGAGTAAGATTGCTCTTCTACATCAGTGTTCTGAAAAAATGGAGCCCTGATCAGAAGAGGGAGAATCTTCCTCCACTCTGGGCCTCTTGTCAGGAGGGTGTTGGGAACCCCTGATAAGAGTAATTAAATCCTCAGCCATTTTAAGCATCTGTTTTTTTAGGCATGGGGCTTGTGGATGGGCCCTGTGCAACAGGCCTCTTGGGATGCCTGGTTGATTTGGACTTAGTAAAGCCTTAATGGAAAAGGAAGATGAGGGTCTAAAGACACCATGGGTGGAAGTGGACCTGTCCACATTAGGAGACTCAACGCTCACAGTGGCTTCGGTGGTTGTAGTCTGGGTATGGGCAGAGGTACCTGCGGTCTCGGGTACAGAAGACCCCGCCAAGGAGGTGTCGTTGGTAGTCAGGGACTGCATAGGCGTCTCGCTGAGAACCGGACCACGTGTCGGTGGAGACCGCGGACCTCGCGTGTCGGTCCTTGTCCTTGCGTTTTTTGGACAAAACGGTAGTCGGAGTCTCAGACGACATTTTATAATCAAATGTTTTACCAAATAAATGTTGGGCGAACTCCGCCCGACGCTTGATAGTGCGTTTATTGAAAGTAGCACAAAAGCAACAGCCCGAGACGTCGTGGTCTGGGCCTAAACAAGGTATGCAAAGGGAATGGAAATCCTTATGCAGTATTTGCTTCCCACAAGAAATACAATTGTTAATTTTTTCTGGCATCAGTCTGAGGCAAGAAAAGTTTCCCCAACGGGGTACTTAGCTTTAATGAAGACTTCGGTTTCCAAATTTTTTGTAAATTCAGGAGCTGGCCGACCGGCACTTGCGAACTGCTTCTGATTCGGGCACCGTGGGGCAAAAAAGACTGAAGAAAATGGCGTCGGCTGTGTCTTATATACTCCTGCCTCACTGACGTCAGGAAAAGTGACAACAACCAACGCCGGACCAAGACTTTGGAATTCGGCTGACCAAGGGACCGCCTGACGGCAGAGAACCCATATGTTATTACTGCAGCTGTATGCACGATGAACATCGTCTTTTGTTTTCTTTTTTTTTGTGAGACACAGACGCCGGAGAATCGGACATGTGGTGAAAGGTAGGAGGGCCAGAAGCTGGGCAGCACTCAACATCTGAGGCTATATCTTCTCTCACTACAATCTGGCAGACCCCACGCGACCCTCAAATTATGAGCCTAGATTCCCCCTTGGCGACAGAATCAGACGCCTGTGATTCCCTCCGGGACATGACCTCTGGTAATGTAACATCTTCCTCTGGGCTATCTGCCAAATGAAGATCAGAGAATGCAGGGCCTTCACTGGCCTCGACAGGTAAGGCAGGACTGGAGTGTGCAGCAGTCGATTCAGACCTAGACTTCACCTTTTTGACTCTAGGCTCATCAGTGGAACCAGACGTCGGACCCATGCCAGAAGCATACAGTTTAAGTCTCTGATTCTCTAGATAAGAGTTTTAATGCTGCTAAGCGGCTTCTAAGGGTTTTGAGGGAGGAAGGCCTGACAAATACTACAGATAGTGTGGCTGTGTTCTTGGCCCAAGCTAAACAGGCAAAGCTCATGCAAATCCTTATGTGGAATTTGCCTTCCACACCTACACTTGCCCTTTCTACTGGACATGAACCCAAAGCAGTAGCAAGCAAGTAATAAACCCCTATGGGGTACTTATCTGAAGTTGGATGGTGCAAAATCACATTTTCCAAAGGAGCGGTGACCGAAGCTGGCAGTCACAGGTGGCAGAAATGTTTTGAGGAGGGTGAGTGCAGACGTCTGCTTCACACTAGATGTCCGTTCAGGACCAACATCTGCAGGGAAAGATGCAGGACGTCGCATGCACCCTAGCAGTAGCATTTAACTTTTGTATCATGGCTGGACATACGAGCGTTCGACAGAGGCAAACTTCCTTATGTCATGGATACAGCAACATATGAATAGGACATCACATGCTTATTCTCAACTTTTTCACTAGTTAACCCAGTATCTTACATTTTCCAAAAAGTTCATAGGTGTGTACTAGGCTAACGGCCATGGAGCCTTTACAAGCCTAGCCCACAGAAGTGCCCTGGCATCGTGCTGCCCGTTAGTTCCCAGTGCCTCTATCAAGTCGAGCCACTGGAGTGATCCCTGGGGTGAAATTTCTAATACCCATCCACTCAAGATTTCTCTTGAAGAGGGACAGAGAGGTGCTCTGCTCGACATGCATGGCAAGTCTATTCCAGGGCATGGGCAGTCTTTGGGTGAGAAACCTGTCCCTCCAGCATGTTCTGCTGATTGTGGTAATAAGGTTGATGTCTCTGGAGCATGTGGTGTGGAAGAATTGGGATTTTTTTAGATGTAGCATTTCTAACAGAGTTGGGTCAGACATGGCTTTGTAAGTCAAGCAGAGATTGCCTCCAAGTAGGCAATATGAGACAGAATAGCTGGAGTCTTGAGTCTGTCCATGTAGGACATTTAATGCCTAGGATCCTCTTCGTGAAGTACTTGGGGCCTCTCCAGCTGTTGCAGGTGTCTAGTAAGGTACATGCCCAATGGGACATTATACTCAATGACTGGTCTAATGAGGGAAGAGTAGAGAGAATATGACCTCTTTCTTCATAGATGCAAAACCCTTGGTAATGAGATGTGCCACACAGGACTTTCTGATCACAGTGGCAATGTGGTGGTCTAAGGAGAGGTTGCTGTCAACCTGTATCCCCAGATCTCTTATAATGCCTTCAGGGTTCAGTGGGCTCCCATCAATGGGGTCATTAGTGGAAACAGTTTTTGCCAAACAGGATGACCCATTTTTTTGCGTCAAGCTTAAGGCCATGGTTTTGACACCAGTTATTGGTCTCAGTGAGGCCTTTCTGTAGGATGTCTGCATCACTTGGGGAGTTAATGGCTCCCAGCTTGCAGTTGTCTGTGAACTTGATCAGTCACAGTCCCTGTGTTGGCCTGGACTTCTGAGAAGTAGATGCTGACCAGGGAGGACTCTGGACCGATCCTTGGGGGACTCCATTTGTGACTGGTCGGCAGTCAGACTCGGTCAGCTTTCATACTTGTTTTATCTATGAGCCAATTTGCAACCCACCTAGTGATATAGGGGTTTATGTCTAGTTTGGAGTGTTTACAATAATTCCTGAGTGAGGAATGGTATCAAAGGCCTTGGCCACATCAAGTTAAGCTGTATACACTGCCTTACCTTCATCCATAGCCCTGGTGATTGACTCAGTCAACAAGGTTGAGAAGCCATGATTTCCCTTTCACAAAGGGAAATTGCCTAGGATCTACAGTTTGGAGAGTTCCTACATCTTTGTTAATCAGGTCCATGATGATGTGCTCCATAGCTTTACATATCAGACTCGCCAGGTTAATGGGGGGCGATAACACCCAGGGTCTGTAGTCATTCCCAGTTTGAGAGGGATGACTGTAGCAGTGCGCCATTCGGTAGGAACAAAGCCTGAGGTGAGGCTGAGACTCAACAAGGCACACAGATGTGGTGCCAGTTCACTTTGTAGTTCACGTAGAACACAGCCAAGGATATTATCAGATCCCAGGGAAGCTGTATTCTTGGCCTTGGACAATGCAGATTTAACCTGTGCTGCAGTAAAGCTGGGTGCCTCGCATTCTTCTGGTATTGTGATTGGTCCTTTGGGAAGGAGGAAGGGGTAAAGTCAGCACTGAATCTGTCGGCCAGTATGTTGGCAACATCTGTTGGCTCAGTACAGGAGGTACCACTGTGCAGTAACTCAGGGCAAATCTGGATATTGGTGCAGAGGCTCTTGATACAGCTATAGAAGGCTTTCTGATTGTTTTTAGTGTCTGCCTTCATAGCTGGCTTTAGAGGATTTTATGACCGACCTCAACTTTTTGTTGAGGCTAATAAGGGAGTTTTTCCAGTCTTGGGACTTCACCTTTTTATGCAACAATTTCTTCCTTCTGTTGTAGAGTTTATAAATGGCAGGGGACCACCAGATTGGCTTCCTTTTTTTGGAGGAGAGCACCTTGGTTCTGTTGGGTAGGGCTAGTTCCATGCATTTATGTACATGTTCGTACAGTGCACTGTACTATGATTTGCAGTCATGCAGCTATTTTCCATTGGCATGGGTGCCGTGAAGTTAACCACTTACGTTTTATTTCAAGACTCCAAAGCCATCTTTGGAGAAGTTTTTCAAGGTGGTTACCTTTGCGGGGTGTGTGGGAGAGATGTGGATTTCCATGGTAATTAGTTTATGGACGGATCTGACCAAGGAGGAATTGACTATTGGTGTAGAGCAACAGTCCATGTTAGTAATAACCAGGTCAAGGATGTTGCTTCCTCTAATGGGGGTCAGACTGGGCTGGTCCAGGGCACTGGAACTGAATTCCAGGAAGCGTTGGGCTAGTGTATTGGTGCTAGAGTAGTTTTCCCAGTTGGAGTAGATGAAGTGTCCCAGTAAGAGGGTGTTGGTTGGATCTTGACAGATTACAGGATGTTTAGGAACATGAAGTGAGTCCAGGGACATGGCTGGCGACCTATAACAGGCTATGACCTGGATCGCCGTCTTACCCAATGTTAGTTAAACCTGAAGCATCTCAGATGTGTTATGCTAGGCTACTAGTCTGGAGGTGTGCATATCCTTAATGAATATGGAGACACCACCGCCTTTGGAGCTTCAGTCCATGTTTCTGGGCCGAAAGGTGCAGAATAAGTTTAGCCTGGTGGTGCAGGGGTGCTTTCTGCTGCTTTAAGCCAGGTCTCAGTTACAGCACAAATGTCGATGTTCTCCATTTTGAGGAGTGCTTCGAGCAAGTGCATCTTGAGATTTAGACTTCTAGCGCTGAGCAACATGACCCTCAGATTGCATTTACTTATAGCTGCTACGGTGGTAATTTGGTCTTGGAACACCACCTAAAACAGGCACTATAGGGGTGGCAAGAGCCTTAGCAAACACCTGGAAACCCAGGGGTGACAGATGCAGGTCATCTCTGGCAAAGCAGAGGTCAATCATGTCATCCCAAGAAGACATACTGTATTCCCCTTAGAATGACACCAGCAACTTAGCCAATTGTTGAAGTCAATCATTTTTTGTTTGTACTGTGGCATCATTCTGGGTGATGGTAGGATACTGCTCAGGGCTAGGGTCATACCTGCCTGGACCACATAATTTAAGAGCTCCACCATGTCTCTTTTTATGTAGTCCAGGGAGGTGAGTCTCTGGTCATTCACACCCACATGGGCAATGAGAGTCGTGCTTGTGGAGTGACCTGAGTGCATGTGCTATGTGCCGGATTCTGGTACCCAAGACAGCTGACAGTTAGCTTCTCCTTATTCAACCTAGCGAGTGGGACATCTGTGTGCCTCACTATTGAGTCACCTATGATTAGTGTACCGGGCAAGGTGTTTAGCCTTACGGGCTTAGGTTAAGGGGCACACTGTGGAGGTCAGCTGTGTGTCCTGTGGTTTGTGCTGTGTTGTAGTGGTACAGCACATTTCTGTCTTGGGAATTTCTATTGAGACCCTCCACGAAGGTGGGTGTGTGGTTTGTGTTTTTATCTGAGATCTGTGATAGTGGGTGTTCTGGAGGGCTATGTGTTTCATGTGGTGTGGTGTGGGTGCTGACCACCTCCTCTTGACCAGCTAGGCCCGTCTTGGCTGGATAAAGCATAGCTTCCAATTTGGTGATACAAGTGCATTTCTCCCACGTCTGCGTGTTGGGAGGTAAGAGGAAAGTGTTGTTTGTGTAAATGATGCAGTTGCTACACTGCCTCAAAATTCCCAAGTGTTAACATATGCATCATTTTAATCAGAAATCACATATACAGTACCTGGATAAGAACAACTTTTCAACTTAAGGCTGTCAGTTTCTTTCACCACAGTGCAAAACACTAACCTATCCACCTCTAGCTAAAAAAATCAGTATTTCAGCTAGAATAAAATGCTCTGTAATTGTCAAAATAGCTACCTTCTACCACCTTTGTTCAACTGGGTATATAAAGTTCAGAAGATGAAAAAAATCACCATCCCCTGCTCACTTACTAAAAAAAGATCTCTATAGCCTCCATTCCATACTCCAGATCACAATTCAAGTAAGTTCCTCCAATGATGTGCACAATATTCTAAATACAACCAGGACATTCATACAAAACACCAAGTGCATCTCTAGACTGTTCAAACATGACACCAAGCCAACCGCATCACAAATCCCAAGCTCATTCAGCTATAGCAAATGCATACAAATCATCTTACCTGGTGTAAACCATAAAGCACCTTTTCAAGTCAAACTAGACAACTGAAAAGTTTTCTTTTGGGGAAGGGGAACCTTGCACCTCCCAACATAACTCAATCCAGGGCTGTTATATCTTGGGGGGAGGGATCTCAAACTTCTACTAAAGTATAGCTGTGTAAGTAAACAGCATAAAAGTAGATGTTCAAATGATCACTGCTGCAGTAGCATTAGTTATATGGGTTACATCCTGCAAAGGATTACAACAGCTGGTCAGCTTCCAAAGCTTCAAGGCACCTTCCACATATCCAAATCATTAGTCAGCTAGAGCTGAGCTGACTATAAGACAGTCCCCTTCAGAGATTAAGTCAACATACAGAGGGAGGCTTAACTCAAAGTACAATGCTAGGAAAAGTGTCTACAGCCTGGCACAAACCACATCAACCAAGGGGGAGAGAACAGCTACAATAGCAGTGATTATTCAAATATCAGCACAGTTGCTTCCGCAACTGTACTATGTTCATTATATTGAACAATGCTGCAGTAATCTTAGTTATATGGGCAAATTACCCTAGTTTACTATGTTTGGGAGTTGGAAGGGAAAGGACCCAGGAGGCCCTGGTGAATATAGTCCTAGTAAAGCCTGATCTGGACCTATAAAAGAAATCAATCTTGTAGTGCTTTGTAAACACATGTACTGAAAATAAATTTGCTGCTTCTGGAATCTAACCCTTTCCAAAAAGCTGTAGATGAAATCAAGGCCCCAGCAGACTGGACCTTGCCTCTCTAATAGTTTTGTTTTGGTAAGTATAAAAAGAAGTTATGTACTCACCATAACGTTCCATCTGAGTAGGTACATTTGTCTGCAACCTGTGGGTATCGGATCCGATCTCAGATCCGAGCTGGCAGCTTTCCAAGCTACAAGATCAGAGCTCCTAGCTCTTCCCCCTACCCATAATCCCCTGCTATGTGCTACATTACCTCAGATCGAATTTTTTTGCCTCTTACACAACACCAGATAACTGTCCTAAAGCAGAACAAAGATTTCTTTGGTGATCAGGAATCCCAAAAGGTTCGGGGGATGGCAGGGGGGTCTGTTGCAAACAAAGTACCTACTCAGATGGAACGTTATGGTGAGTACATAACTTCTTTATCTAAAGTGGTTACTTCATTTGCTCTGCAACCTGTGGGACAGAGTTCCCCAGCTACCTAGGGAAAAACCCTGGGCGGCCTTATGGAAGGATATTCCAAAGCACCGCAGAGCCAAAGGAAGCCCTACCTCTCGATACCATATCCAACTTATAATGAGAAATAAACGTATGTGAAGAGGACCAGGTAGCTGCTGAGCATATGTCATCCAAGGGGATCCTGGACCAGAAGGCTGCAGAGGTGGCCACAGCCCTCGTGGAGTGAGCGTGAATTCCGGTGGGAACCGGTTTGCCTGCAGTTAAGTACCCGTGGACTATGCACTGACAAATCCAATTTGCTACAGTCACTTTGGAAATGGCCTTACCCATGGCCGATTTAGCAAATGACACGAACAACTGGTCTGACTTGAGAAAATCTTTAGTCCTGTGCAAGTAAAAACGCAGTTGTTTGTGCACATCCAATTTATGCAATTTGTATTCTCCTCTATTCTGAAAATTTGGGAAGAACACGGGTAAGTTTATTGATTGATTGATATTTGACTCCGAAGCCACCTTAGGTAAGAACGCCGGATTAGTCCGGAGGAACACTCTATCCTTGTGAAAAATGAGATAAGGACGCTTCATACATAAAGCTTGAAGTTCTGACACCCTTTTGGTTGAAGTAATGGCCACCAAAAAGGCAGTTTTTCAGGACAAGAATTTTAATGGAATCGAAGCCGCGGGTTCAAAGGGTGGGCCCGTCAAGGCTTGTAAGACTAAGGTCAAATCCCATGGAGGCACCACCACTTTCACCGGAGGCTTCAAGAGGAAAACGCCCCGCAAGAAGGTTTTACATAATTTTGTATAAGCCAAAGATCCTAGTCAGTCTCCCACATGGAAATGGGAGATGGCTGCCAATTGCACTTTAACTGTAGAAGCACTTGCTCCTTGTCTAAATATCAGCGACAGGAAGTCTAGAATAGTAGGAATAGGAACTGTAAATGGATCCAGGCCTCTATCTTTAGCCCAGACTGAGAAACGTTTCCATTTGCTGTAGTAAATCTTCCTAGTAGTCTGCTTATGTGCTGCGACTAGAATGGCCTTAACAGGAGATGAGATACCGGGAGTCCTAGCCATCAATGGAACTGGAGCAACCAAGCCGCAAGCTTGACGTTCACCAGGTTTGGGGGTTGGTATCCCGCCGGATGCGAAATCAGGTCTGGAATGGGATCCAGTATCCATGGTGGAGATGCACTGCGAGACAGCAGGTAAGGGAATCGGATCTGGCGAGGCCAGAATGGGGCTATGAGGATAACTCTGCTCCCCAACCGACGGGCTTTCTGTATGAACTTAGTCATGAGCGGAAGGGGGGGATAAGCACAGAGTAGACCGGGCGGCCAAGCATGGACTAGAGTGTTTCTGGGATTCTCCGCTTCGGGGGGGGGGGGGGGGGGAGTACTGCGAAGTACTCGCTACATTTTGTGTTTAAGGGAGAAGCAAAAAGATCGCAGCAAGGCCAACCCCATTTATGGAAGATCTGCTTCGCAACTGATGGATTGAGAGACCACTCGTACGGAGTGAGAATCACTCTGCTCAGTTTGTCCGCCAAAATGTTGGACCGACCTAGAATGTGCGTTGCTACCAGAAAACAGTTGGTGGATATCGCCCATTCCCACACTCTCATAGCCTCCCGGCAAAGTGAGTAGGACCTGGTTCCTCCTTGCTTATGTACCAGACAACTGACATGTCAGTCTGGATTGCAATAGTCCCCAGAGGTAGAAGGTTGTGGAGAGCTTGCAACGCTAGAAGCACCGCCGTCATCTCTAGGACATTGATATGCAAAGCTGTCTCCAGGGGAGACCACGTGCCTTGGACGGTTCTGCCCAAACAATGTCCCCCCCCAAGGCGAGAAGCATCCGTGGTCAGCGTGGCTTGGGGGGGAGGGACAACAAAAGGCCTCCCTTGCCTCAGCTCTGGGGCATGGAGCTACCAAAAAAGGGAGTGCCTGCAAACTCTGCTCAGAGGAATCAGAGTATTCAACGGATGGAGTAGCAGGGACCACTGAACTTGAAGGGTCCACTGCAGAATCCTCATTCGCAGACGTGCATGAAGGGAGAGACTGATCGCTGCTGCCATAGATCCTAGTGCCCTCAGGACTAATTCCGCCACCGGGGCTGCCATAGATCCTAGTGCCCTCAGGACTAATTCCGCCACCGGGGCCGGACTTTGAAGAATTAGCACCTGACACAAGCTGTTTAGCCTGTCCGCAGTTAGCATAGCTCCAGAGATGCGGGTATCTAACTTGGCCCCTATGAACTCCAGCACTTGTACGGGGCAAAGAGGATTTTTGGAGGTTTACAGAGATGCCTAAGCTCTGGGCAAGGGTCAGAGCATAATCTCTTACCACGCAGAGCTGATGCCTGTTGGTGGCGGTAAGGAGCCAGTCATCAAGGTACGGGAAGACCCGAATGCCCTGAAGTCTCAGGTGGGCTGCAACCACTGCCATGACCTTGGTGAACACCCTGGGGGCTGAGGTGAGGCCGAACGGGAGAACCCTGAACTGGTAATGACTGGCTCCCAGCCGGAAACAGAGAAACCTTCTGGATCATCTGTCCATCAAGATGTGGTAGTACGCATCCTTGAGGTCTATAGAGCACATCCAGTCGTTCTGCCGCAGAAGGGGGAGAATAGATTGGAGGGTGACCATCCGGAATTTTTCTTTGGGAATGAAGAGGTTCAAAGCGGAGAGGTCTAAAATGGGTCTTAGGTCCCCCGTCTTTTTTGGCACAAAAAAGAACCTGGAGTAATACCCCAATCTGGGCTGGTCTGGGGGGACGGGCTGGATGGCTCTTTTTTCTAGCATCTTCAGGACTTCTGAAGCTGCTGCCTCCCTTCGATCGGGTGGAACATTGGGGAGGTGTCTGGTCGAGGGAGGGTGGTTTATGAAGGGGATGGTATAACCTCTGGATACGATGCGGAGCACCCATCGATCTGTCGTAATGGACTCCCAGTTTGACAGGTGCTCACAACAACCGCCCCCCCGACTGCCTCCAGAGAGGGACAGCCGGGTAAACCCTCAGGGCTGCTGCGCGGGTCTATCCAGGAAGGATTCCCTGGACCCGAAGTTACGCGGTCCACCTCTGGGCTGGCGTCCTCCTTGTCCTCCTCTGCCTATAGAGAACGAGGGGTCCAAAGCTGGATGGGATTGCTGGGACTTACGGAACCACAGCTTCTTTTGTCCCCTCATTCCTAGAAAAGGATCGTTGGGGATTAGAGAAGAGGACCCCGATGGCAGATGGTGTCTTCCCATCCTTCTCGCTTTGGACCAGCATCTCGCGAACGGTCTTGCCGAAGATCCGTCAAAGGGTACATTCGCGAAGGATGCCTTGAAGGGATCCGCGAAATTGCAAAGACGGAGCCAGGAGTGACATCGCAAGACGACCCCGGCTCAGATGGCCCTAGCGGCTCCCTCCGTGGCATGGGAGAGTAGATGCATGGACGTGTTAGAGATGGTTTCTGAGTGGCCATACGAGTCGAGAACACTTTTTTGTCCTCGACCGACATGGACTCCGGGGGGGCTGCAGCGTATTCCTTAATTAAGTCTCGTTGCAGCCTAATGGTATGTGCCATATAGTTCAGCGCCCTTACAGAGAAGGTCGATGAACTAAACATCCGCTTCCCAATGCAGTCCAGTGCCCGAGATTCCTTATCTGGCGGGTGAACTGAAGAACTCTCCTGCGCGAGTTCTCTCTTGGTGGCAGCCGCCACTAACATGGCATCCACGGGAGTTCCCTTGGTCCAAGACAATCTATCCACTGGGGGGCTAAGGATCTTGTCGGGTCACTTCGGGATAGGCTCCACGGTGTCAGGCTCCTTCCACGCCCTGGTAGTAATGAGGTCTACCAGGGGGTCAGCCGGAGGGGACACCCAGGAGGTAGAAGGGCCTGCCTCAAACGCATCCAGGAACACTGATTCATCCGTGGAAGGTTTTTGGGCAGACCACCCCTCTCTAATACGCAACATTTCCATGATGTCTCCGAAGGAGACATCCTCGGGGGGGTGGCCTTGGGGAACCTTCCCCTTCATCTAAATCTGTGTCTGTTGTAACGGACTTGGGGGAGTTCAGGTACCTCCTCTTGCACCGTTTACGAGGGACCTCCTCGGTGGGACTGTCCAAAGAGGGCTCGTCAACGGGGTCATGTTCCTCCAAGGGAACCAACTGGAGGGCTTGAGCAGGCTGTCCCGATGGCCGGATGATGGAGGATCCCACATGCAGTGGGGGTACGGGAGGATCCGATGCCAGAACCGGGGACCTGGAGGTACTCGACAGTACCCTCTCCACAACCTCAAAAGCCGAAGGAAAGCTACTCTCGCCAGGCTCCGACAGCAATCTCCTCGGCTCCGAGGTATTGATCGGGGTCAGAGCCGATGCAGCTGGAGCAGAGAGAGAGAGGTGTGCTCCGAACCCAACTGAGCTGAAAACACACCAGCTCCCCCGGATCAGATGCTCAGCCCTCTGCCCAGAGAGCTCGGATCTGACAGACTCGAAGACACAGTCGGCGAAGTGACTGGAGCTATCGGCGCCGACGAATCTCCGGTTCCGAAGGGGCTCAGATCCGATAACTCAGACCCGAAAACGGGTCGGAGGAGTAATCTGAGCAAACATGGGGGCCGCACCCCCCCCATAGGGGGGGGAGGCAAGAGCACCCCCATCTGCATCTGGGTCTGGATGAATCTGCGCATCATCCGATCCATATCTGCTTCAGTGAGGCTTCTGGTTGATCTTGAAGTAGTCGAGGCGAGCCGGGAGGGCCACCTCGACGACCTCGAGGGACACTGATCCTCCTCCTCCAGCTCCGTGGAAAAACGAGGCGAACGGAGCCGAGAGGGGGAGGATCCAGAGACCCTCGAGGGAGACCTAGCCAGTTTAGACGGCGGGGCTGAGGGTTGAGTCTCAGCCCGCCTTTTGTGGGACTTATGTCCCTTGTCCTTATGCCTTTTCTCCACCATAGTGGAGGTACCCGAATCCCCCCAAATCACAACCAAAGAGGGAGGTTGAGTCCCAGGTTGAGTCGGGGGCACAGAAGGCACGAGGGCTACCGAGACAGCCTGTGCCTGAGGGGGAGGAAGAAGAAGCAGATTCCTGAGGCAACAAGCCCGCCAGGATCAGCTTGTTCTTCCTGTCCCTGATAGCTCAGGGATTAAAGGCCACGCAGATTGTGCAGGCCGAAGACAAGTGGGCCGCCCCCAAGCATAAAACGCACCGAGTGTGGCCAACCGCCGGCGAAAGCTTATGGCCACACTCAGTACATTGAGAACACCGCCCTTAGGCCCTTCAGCCATAACACCACTCACACCAAGAACACATCCAAACACTAAGAGTGGGGAGGGTGAAAGGCGGGAACTGTCAGAAACTAGTTAGAAAGGGAAAACAAAGATATCGAACTAAACTACACTATAGATAACTAACCCAGGAAATACACTCAACTAGAAAAGATTTTTTTTTTTTTTGACAGAAAACGAAAAAGGTTCAATCTCACCAAAAGCCAAGGAGTTCTTCAAAAGTAGCTGCTTCAGCCAAGGTAAAAAAACGATCTGAGGTAATGTAGCACATAGCAGGGGGTTAGGGGTAGGGGGAGGAGCTAGGAGCTCAGATCTTGTAGCTTGGAAAGCTGCCGGCTCGGATCAGAGATCGGATCTGATACCCACATGTTGCAGAGCAAATGAAGTAACCACTTAAGATCAAAAGTTAACAGGTTTACATAATCATTTGGAAATGGTCTGCTTTGACCCAGGATGTCCCTTCTTACCTTCAAGGAGGAAAATTATCTGAAATATCTAGTTCTGTCAAGGTAGTACCAGAGTTGTCTGTGGACATTCAAGATATGGCGTTATCCTTTCTTCCTAAATTTTATGTTCAGGAAAGAAGATGGGAAATGGATAGCTTGACTTAAAGTAAACTCCGGTAACACTAAGCATAAAAGGATTAGTTCAAAAAGAAGCCCTGTCTGAGTGGAAATGAGATATGGTTGCCTCACCATAAGAGCTTGCAACTTGGATACTGACTGCTCTAACCTCTCTAAGATTAAGACAGCAATTCACTGCAAGAGTCTCAAGTCAGCCAGATTAGATGGGTCACATGGAGGAAGTGGTAGCTTCTGTAACACAAAATTAAGATCCCAAGGAGGTGCCACTGATTTTGTTGGAGGCCTCTTATGCAAAAACCCTTTGAAAAACATTTTGCCATGAGAATGCAACAGGAGGATCCATGGCAGACATGCTGAAAGGGCAGATAATTTTGATGGATTAAGGAAAGTCATAGGATAGCAACTCAAAAACGCTGCATAACTAAGCTATCCTTGAATGGGTACTGGTTATGTTATTGGCACCAATTAGAAAAAAAAAAAAGTTTCCATTTCCTAATATACGACTAGTAGCAGGTTTTCTTGGCTCTATTAGTACTTGCTACATGGCCTCTATCCCCTTCAGCATCTGTTTAACGAAACCCCATTATCCAGGCAGTCAGTTAAAGCTGATTGGTGCTGGTTCATATCACATGATTGAAAGCTAGAAATACCGAACGATCTATAATTGAATCCAAATGCACAAAACCACAAAGTGTCGAAAGAATGGATGATGCTGACCCAAAAAAAGAATGTACAGGCCACAAACTGGGGGGCTGTGCCCCACACACTCCACCACGTTAAATACACCAACTCAGAGATAGCACCACTGTGAAGAAAACAGCAAAGTCAGGAGAATGGCCCAACAAATGTTTTCCCTGGGAAAAAATTTGCTGATCCGTTCCTTCGATATTCTGTGGTTTCGTGCATTTGGGTTCGACAAATGAGCATTAGCTATTTCTAGCGTTCGATCACGTAATAGGAACTCGACTGGGGGTAGCTGTATCAAACATCCCTATTCTTGAGTGAGTTGATCTATTCTATGAGAAAGATTAGGGTAATTGCCTCTGGCCATTTCCAAAAGAAGAGAAAGTACAGTTGCGTCTTACCTGCCTAAACTGCAGATGCTAGAGTAGATAAATGCTGCAGTACTGATTCTTGGGTCTTCATGCCATGCAGAAGCCTGCAACTGGCCCATTTTCCACAGGCTTTATATCTTTGCTAGCTGATACTTCCGAAGAACAATGCCTGGACATCAGGGTGTAAGAAGGGCATCCTGTGCAATCGTTGGCTCTAAGCAATGAACTGAGGACTCTGATGACAGGGGACAGAAAGTACAGTTGTGTACACTTACCATTAATGTAGATGTTAAGAGTGCATTCACTGCTGCAGTCATTACATTTGGGTAATCTGCTGGCAGGTTGCAATCAGTTGGCCTGAATTCCAAAGTCTTGGGTCCGTGTCGGTTGCTGTCTTCTCTTCCATGACGTCAGGTAGGGGTATAAAACATGCAGCAGACGCCATTTTCTTTAGTTTTACACGCACACACGCACCAATATAAACTTTACCTTCATCTACAAGCAAATACACCACATAGGTTGCAGAAGATAGAGAAGGAAAGAAGCTTCAGAAAGACAAGGGGATGGCGGGAGGGTAACCTGGACTGCAACAGTAAATACACTCAAACATCTACATTTATGGAAAGTGTACACAACTGTACTATGTTCTTCGTGTTTCACTGTTGCAGTCATTACATTTGGGTAGAATCCCAAAGCTATGGTTGGGAGGCTTGAGCTAAAAAGCATTAGGTGCGGCTATAAGGCCCTGCAGCACTGCAGTGGCAAAGCCTGCCCTGGACTTAGAGAGGCAAATGGTAATGCTTTATAAAGGTGTGAACAGAACTCCAAGTAGCAGCCTCTAGAATGTCTTTGGTTGGTACCCCTCTGAGAAAAGCTGCTGATGTAGCTGCAGCCCTGGTGGAATGAGACCTAATGCCCTTGGGCACCGGTTTACCATGATGCAAGTAGCAGAAACAAATGCAGTGGCTTATCCACTTTGAAATGGTCTGCTTTGAAATAGCCTTTCCTTCTGATCCTGCAGCATATGACACTAGTAATTGCTCAGTTTTTAGAGCTTTTGTCCTGCTCAAGTAGAATATTAGCTGTCTGTGTACATCCAAGGAATGCAGAATTCTCTCCCCCTTGTTCTGCGGATTTGGATAAAAAGTTGGCAGATGAATTGTTTGGTTAAGAGCCACAATGGAAAACACCTTGGGCATAAAAGTAGGATTTGTCCTCACAGACACCCTGTCTAAGTAAAATATGATAAAAGGCTCTACAGCCATGAGAGCCTGTAGCTCTGAAACTCCTCTTGCTGCAGTAATTGCTAGGAGCAGAGATATTTTCCATAAGAACTTTAGATTGGCGGTAGAAGCTGGTTCAAATGGAGGCAGGGTGAGCTTTTCCAACACATAATTGAGGTCCCATGCAGATAATGGTGATCTTCTAAGAGGCCTTAAATTGTTGGCTCCTCTAAGATACTGCTTTAGTAAAGGATGAGAAAAGACTGGTGGCT